>NC_089787.1:17936025-18143525 GCF_040412425.1 Macrobrachium rosenbergii | reverse complement strand
TTCGTTATCATCATTGTGTCTTTCTCACTAGAACTGGGGTTGGCGCAGAGAAATTTTAGGAACATACTCACTGCCGACTTTTATATTTATTATTATTATTATTATTATTATTATTATTATTATTATTATTATTATTATTATTATTATTATTATTATTAGTCCAGAGAAATTTATGGAACACTCACTGCCACATTTATTTATTTATTTATTTATTTATTTATTATTATTATTATTATTATTATTATTATTATTATTATTATTATTATTATTATTATTATTCCAGAGAAATTTATGGAACACTCACTGCCATTTATTATTATTATTATTATTATTATTATTATTATTATTATTATTATTATTATTATTATTCAAATTTAATGCCCACATATAAAAAAACTATTGTGCCAGCTTTCTCTGTCCGTCCGCACTTTTTCAGTCCGCCCTCAGATCTTAAAAACTACTGAGGCTAGAGGGCTAAAAATTGGTATGTTGATCACTCACCCTCCAATCATCAAACATACCAAATTGCAGCCCTCTAGCCTCAGTAGTTTTTATTTTATTTAAGGTTAAAGTTAGCCATAATCGTGCTTCTGGGAACGATGTAGGATAGGCCACCACCTGGCCGCGGTTCATACAGCATTATACCGAGGCCATCGAAAGATAGATCTATTATCGGTGGCCTTGATTACACACTGTAGTTGCTGTACAGAGAACTCGATTGCGCCGAATTTTTCTTGATTTTTATTCTTGTTCGTAACGGCGTCTTTCAAACTCAATACCTTCCCTGTTTTTTCCCCAAATTATTTCCCTTTCGGGTTTTTTCCCGACCTCTGTTTTGTTTCCTAATTATTCCCGTTTCCAGATTTAATTTCTCATATTTTAAATAGCTTTAATTTTTTCCTTATTTTTCCGTCAAAATCTACTCTTTAAATTTTGTCTCCCTTATTTTCCGTTCGGAGAGGCTCCAGCCTCATAGTTTTTTCCTTCCTAGTTCTGTCTCTAAGCTTTTTTTTTTTTCCCTTCACGCTTTTTTTCCCCACAGTTAATTTTCCCTTCCGGGTTTACTACGCTGGACGCGAGAGACCCTCATCCGGAGTGGTCCATCTGACACAACTCCCACATGACCTCCACTGACGTGTTTCCGTCCGTCCATTTACTTCTAGACGTCTGCTGCTCTTCCGAGTTCCCCCCCGGCCCCCAAAACACCCACCTTCGTCCCCCAAAATCCCTCTCCTCCATTCTGGCATCCCCCCCACCCCCTGGTTCACAGTATAGAAGGGGCGTGACAGAGTTTTGTAACAATGTTACTGCATTTCCGATCTCCGAGGAAATGAGGAGTGCGTTGGCCTTGAGGTTTCGCTACGGATATCTTGCGTTTGTGGGTGTGTGTTCGTGTGGGGGAGAGAGAGAGAGAGAGAGAGAGAGAGAGAGAGAGAGAGAGAGAGAGAGAGGACATTCTTCGGGAAACAATCTATACAATAGCGTAAGCAGTGAAAAGTGAAATTCAATATGGCGGCCACACCGGTACCTGTCATCGCTCAAGGTCGCCGGTTTAGTTGCAAACAACGTCATGTGTTTAGATGGCTGACTCTGGAAGTTCAGTTGAAGCCTCGGGTGTTTTTTTGGGAAGGCGGGATGGGAGAGAGAAACTTGTCCTACTTTCCGTTTGGTTTTTCAGAGAATGAGAATTTGAAGCCTTCCAGTCACGGGGCTGGGTCATGGGGGTCACTTGAAGAAAGTAAAATAGAAAGGAACGAAGCGTTCACTCCACAAACACTGATCGTGTTAGGTGAAGTTCTATTTGAAAGAATTCTACTTTATAGCCTTTCTCTTTCATAACGTTATTCCATTATTTAAACTGACACTAAATTCCTTTGTTATCTACAATTTTAGTAGCCTTTAAATTTATCTAATTTAATATTTCATCAGTCTTCATCTCTCCCAGACCTTCAGAAGAGACCTCTTTCGTAATGACAGTTCCGGTAACTGTCATGCTATGACGCAACACCCGGAAGCCTTAGTATATCTACCATAACACTTAGGTGGTTCATTTTTCTTTACACCTTCTTCCTATACAGTGGGATTGGTCCCAGATCTCTTACCCTTGGGATGAAGCTGCTAGCCCCGCGACCTTTCTCGCCTAATGTTGTTTATGCCGCATTATTGTTACTGTTGTTATAACCCATAGATACTTTGCTTGAAGGAGAGTTGCCCACTGAGGGTGACCAAATTCCATCCTTTCTCCGTCTATGTCTGCGACCCTTTGCAGTCGGCTAAAACAAAGCATCAGGATATAGTTAGTCTATTATCGTCTATTACAGCACATTACAGCACTCTTAGAGATTACCGTTTAACGACGCGTTTAAATAGCCCTCATTTTCTGCAAAGAACATTCTCCGTCGAATGACTAAGTCAAGTAACAGATAATAATTTTGTTATATTTATTTTCAGACGTTGAATCAATTCCTACCAAACTTTCCCAAGAAGAGGCCTTTGACCCTTCACTGAGTTTTCGTTTTCGCAGAACAAACTTGAATAAAGACAGTTAATGGTAATTGCTGATAATTACTTCGCAAACAAGTGGCATTTGAACCAGTTCGTCCACACCGTCCCGAATGGTGCCATCATGAGACGGCGAGTCCCAATCCCTACGCAAGTTTGTGTTGCTCGAAGAGGGAGATCTCAATATCGGCGTTTACCTTGCGTAGAGTATTGTATCCGGGCGTTCCTTCGCTTCGGGTAAAAGTTACTTACTAGACCTTGGGTCTTTCAACACTTATTTGTAATCAAGAACAGCTACATTTATCAGGATGGCGATTTATCTTCGTTTATCTCTGAATAACGATAATCTCAAATGAATAAAAATCAGTATAATAATAACAAGTGTAAAATGCGCCGAAGTTTCCTTGGCGCAATCGAGTTTTCTGTACAGCGTATAATGCTGTATGAAAAGCGTATGATGCTGTATGAAAATCTCAGCAGCGGCCCATGAAACTTTCAGCCACGGCCCATGAAACTCCCAGCAGCAGTCCGTGAAACTCTCAACCACGGCTCATGGAACTCTCAGCCGCTGCCCATGAAACTTTCAGCCACAGCCCAGTGGTGGCCTGTGTTGTTGGCATCTATAGCGGTGACATACACACGATCATGGCTAACTTTATCCTTCAATAAGATAAAAACTACTGAGGCTAGAGGGCTGCAATTTGGTATGGTTGATGATTGGAGGGTGGATGATGAGCATGCCAATTTGCAGCCCTCTAGCCTCCTCAGTAGTTTTTAAGATGCGAGACAAATAGGTACCTCGAATAGTTTTCTTTCACAGAAAACTAAAAGGGAGCCCAGGCTCAGCCTTGCTGTATTCCTGTTGATGCTGTCAGCCTCCAACCTTGGCTCCTAATCATGTTGGCTGAGATTCAAGAACCTGTTTATCCCTTTCTTTCCAGGGTCGTGTCCCTCGGCGCCTCTGTAGCCTTTTTATATAGTCCTTTTTTTCGCCATTTCCTCTCCGAGGTGTAAGATTTAGAGGCCTCTACGTAACGAACAGCCAAGGTCCTCTTTGTCCGATCTACCTCGAGGTCCAAGGTTGATCCTGCGTGAAGTTCTTTTTCGGATTTCCCGTTTCCTAGTGTTTGTGGGAGGGTACGAGGGGAGGAGGGGAGGGGGGGACTCAGTAGGAGAGAGGGGTGGGGATAGGGGTGGGGGCTAGAAACTAGGAAGAAAACTGTCTTGTAAGTCTTAGTGAACACCAAAGGAAGAAGAAGAAGAAGAAGAAGAAGAAGAAGAAGAAGAAGAAGAAGAAGAAGATGAAGAAGAAGCAGGGAATCAAAGACTTTTCTCTCTCTTGCAGAGTTCAGGAATGTGATTTTGTCATGTTTCTCGCTATACACACACACACACACACACACACACACACACACACACACACACACACACACACACATATATATATATATATATATATATATATATATATATATATATATATATATATATATATATATATATAGAAATAATTCACACAATCACGTGTGGAGCAGAGATCAATTTCTAACTCACATCAGGATCGAACCCAGATCTTTCAATTATACACACACACACATATATGTATGTATATATATGTATATCTTCTTCTTCTTCTTCTTCTTCGTTTAACGTGCTTTTTCCCATTTTTCATATGGGGTAAGCACGATGCCTTCTTTTGAAGGACTTTGATTTGGCGTTGGGGTAGGCCATAGCCTCGATCGGCTGCCCTGCCTGACATCGCTTAGACCCCGGTAGCACATGTGTATATGTATCGTGCCAAATCCCCAGCTCCCTTTCTCCCAGCAGCGAAGAGACATGAGCGGTTTAGGCCGACAGTTCGAGACGTGTGAGGCGTATGTTATGTTTTTTTTTTAGAAGAGTGGCTTTGTTTGTGTGAGTATTAGTCTGTAACACCCATTTGCTTTCAGCAAACCTATCCGTTGATTACGTACATAATCCCAGGGTGTCTACACGGATAGCAAAGTGTCCGCCCTCTGACCTGGCCGGCTGCGGATTTGAACCCGCGACACAGACTTCTTAGGAAGTCCGAGTCTGCTGCTCTACCGACCGAGCCATTGAGGCTCCATATATATATATATATATATATATATATATATATATATATATATATATATATATATATATATATATATATATATATATATATATATATATATATATATATATACGATTTTGTCATGTTACTCACTACCATTATTCTCGCCATGAAAGCGAAATCATTGTAATTTCATGTCCCAGGGGAAAGTGGCATTAATACGCTGTATACAGGCCTGAGGTTAACAAGAGAGGATGTTACGACACTGAAATATATTATTTTTATTTTATATATTTATTTATTTATTTTTTTATTTTTTTGCTGAGCGTAACAGTAAGATTTACACTTACGGCTGTTCAGTTTTTAGGAGACTTTCTTGTTAAGTTTATGGGCCTCTGCTCATTCCTTGGGATTGTCTTTACTCATTATGAATGATAATATAATAATAATAATAATAATAATAATAATAATAATAATAATAATAATAATAATAATAGTGACTGTTCTTTGCCTATCTTTATGTCTGTTTCTGAGTGTAGACACATACGTAAACATATATATATATATATATATATATATATATATATATATATATATATATATATATATATATATATATATATATTTATATATATATATTTATATATATGTATATATATACATATATATATATATATATATATATATATATATATATATATATATATATATATATACATAGAGAGAGAGAGAGAGAGAGAGAGAGAGAGAGAGAGAGAGAGAGAGAGAGAGAGTGAAGTATCTACTACCAAATAGAGAATTCTACTATATACATATATATATATATATATATATATATATATATATATATATATATATATATATATATATATAGAGAGAGAGAGAGAGAGAGAGAGAGAGAGAGAGAGAGAAGTATCTACTACCAAATAGAGAATTCAGTGGCCATCACAGAAGCGAAGGGCAATGGGATTTAATGCTGCCAACCTAAGGCGGTCTTCTTCATTAGGAAATCAGATCCAGGTCCTTTACAGATGAGAGCCAGATTCATGATAGACAAATATGAATGCAGTTCATGAATAAACGGTACCGGTGACTGCAACATTTTACGTAATTATGAGAAGAGTCTTAGGCCTATATTTTGACAATCTTTTGAACTGGAAGGCCCATGTAAGACATACCAAAGCAAAGGCCTTAAAATCTTTAGATATATTAAAAAAATTAGCTCACACTTCATGGGGTGCTGACAGAGATATTTTATCGAAACCTGATAAGGCTACAGTTCTACCAATATTAGAATATGGCAGTCCGATTTATAGTTCTGCTAGTGAGACTATTCTCAAAATGCTAGATCCAGTACATCACCTTGGGATTCGGTTAGCCACCGGAGCATTCAAATCATCCCCAGTCCAATCCTTGCAGAGGTTCAAAAATGATAAATAGTCCAGCAAAAACCAAAGATTTATCTAAAAAACCAGATTGTTTCTGGAATACAAAAATTACCCCATCCTTCCCTATTAGAGCTAATAGATTATTTATTAACAATGATCTTTATAATATCAGATTTTACAATTTTAACAAAATAATGCCTCCATGGATGATAAGTGCTCCCCAGATATGTAACAAACTATGCACAATACCAGTTAATAAATTGAATAACCCACTTGCTATGAAACTGCATGCTCTGGAACATATCAAGGTACACAGTAATAATCATTTATATACTGATGGTTCCCAAGATGATATGGGAGTTGGACTCGCTGTTTACGGAAACAATATAAAGAGCCAAGCCTCTTTACATAACAAAGCATCAGTGTTCACTGCTGAATTACTAGCAATAAAAACAGCATTAACAACTACATATGAAAACCAGTTTAATGAAGTAACCATCTTTAGCGATTCACTAAGTTCAGTAAACGCAATAAACTCTTATACACCAAAAAATCAAGTTGTAAATGAAATTAGACGTACATCACATGAAATGAGAATGCAAAAGATATCTGTTACTCTATGTTGGATACCATCTCACATAGGATTAGAAGGCAATGAAGAAGCTGAGAATTATTGCCATTAGAAGATTATACTGGATACAGTAAAGTGGTGATTAAGAAGCAATGGCAAAATAACTGGAAGAAACTCTAGACCCGTGGCCATTATCCTATCAGAATTGCCGCAGGTTTTCGGTGATGTTGACACGGCTAAGAATTGGTCACACTAAACTGACACATGGTTACCCGATGAGTAACCCCCATGCCCCTATACCTATGTGCGAAATATGTAATTTACAAATAACAGTAAAGCATATTTTAAAGGTATGTCCAAAATGTAGAATCCAAAGAGACATTTTATTTAGAAGATATTCCTTTAAAGATATGCTGTCAGAAAATGACAAATTTTCACTTTTTAATATTTTAAAATTCCTTAAATTTAATCATTTATACGATAAAATATAAGATTCATAGAATAATTTATAATGTATTCCTAATTAACTTAATTAGTTCTTAGGTTAACATATGTCACTAGGTTTACTTAAATTATTAGAGTTTAAACAGCTTGTCTAATTCTTCGGGCCAGCCCTAGGAGAGATAATATTAACTCAGAACTGGAAATATTGGCCAAAAAAATTTTATCCCCAAAATTAATAGAACTGTACTAACAAGGGTTAGTTAGGTCGAAAATTTTGAAAGTTCTATTTTTGGTCTGGTTAAACTAACGTTAAAAAAAAAAATACCTAATGAAGTTTCGTGCATCGGAACACCAGCGACCTCGTTCATCTGGCAGTCACAAAGAGTTCCTTTGCACTGAAAGGATTCAGTCAAGCAAACACCTGCGGCCATGAAAATTTCAACTTAATTGTCGACCTTTACTGACGACACGGACACTATAAATACCCTCTGGTGGTTCCCGCGGAACCTCACCAAAACTCAACATAAATTTAGACCGTTCATAACTTGCAGGAGCGCGAACATGTAACCAAAGAGCCACGTGGCAGCGTTCGCTGTAGCGGGAGTGGTGCCTCTTCCCGCCTAGTCGCACAAGGTTGTGTAGGCGTTGGAACGGTCTCGCACCGAACGAACGCAACCGTCGTAGGGCCCGATGCAGGCAGCGTAGCCCATGACGTGAGCCACGTAGGTCTGCTCGTGAACTCGGTGGAACAAGTGAGCCATCGGACCTGCAACGACATTAAGAAGGTATTTTATAAAAAAAAAAATACCTATATTTGAATTGAAAGAAAGATCATTTCAAGAAGTTAGGCGTCAGGTTTGGGATGAGAAAGCGTACTGATCTTAGCGTAGGGCGTACTGGAGGCAGGGGCCTCCCTGCGGAGAGTCTAAAGCTAAAATACCTGAAGCATAAACGGCCACGTCTTCTCCTCCGTGTGTTTCACCTCCTTCGCGGGTTGGGACGCCTGAGGGAGATACGAAGTCCTTGTGACCTGTGTTGACACCAGTCAGGTTTCGCCTTTGGACCTGGGAAGGATTAATCTCTGTCATTTTATGTTCAGCGCAGAGGCCTGTGGAAAGGACTACCTAATATCTCTATGTACCTGACCAATTGTTACCCTCTCAGCAGCTAGCCTCTGCATCATTCACAAAAGGATAACTTAGCTTTGATAATATAGCCTGCGGATATTTACCATCAGCTCTAAACAGCATAAGCATTCTCATTATAAACCAAAGAAAAATTTCTTTCAGTTTTCTTCTGAAGACGGAAAGAGAAACCCACAAGATTCCTGTGTATAACTCGTTTACTTGTAAATATTTACATATTACTTGAATCTCGAGCACCTTCAGGTCCTAACTGTGACCCTTTGTCAAGAGGTGTGAAGGTGATCAGGCTGGTTCAAGGCCCAGCAATCTTTTGTAAATATTTACAAGTAAACAAGTTACACACAGGAATCTTGAGGGTTTCTCTTTCCATTCTCATTATACTTCGCATTAGAGACTTGGATGAAAAATTGGATGAAAAATATATAATTTTTTTATTAATTTGCCTGTCCATCCAAAAATGACTCAAATAGTTAAGCAATTTTTCAATTGCACTTTATTTTCTGCATTTTCTTGCCGAAGATTTTAAGACATTGATCAAGAGGTATCTTGTTACACACCAATAAAATAAATATATGGATACCCACTGTATTTAGTACAGCGGAACTCTTGGGTAAGTATGCTTCTAAATTTACTCAGAATTAATCATACGTCTTTACGATGCCGCACACTTGAAATTTTTCTAGTATTTTTGGCAATTTTCCGCTCAAACTGATACATTTAACCAATTCAAAGCACTGGTGATGCGGGCACTCTTGTAGCTTTTAGTTAACCTCTGGGATTGGTTAATAAGTGCAAATGTTAGTCTGCAATAATCTAAAATGAGCGAGAAAAAAAAATGGGATCATGACGATACGCCTTAATGATGGTGTCAAACACACCTTTTTCGAGCTTATATGAATGCCTAGCCTACATACTATAAACTTTTCAGTTAAAAGAAGGGATTTGAGCAAACAAGTGAAAAATGCGCCGAAGTTTCTTCGGCGCAATCGAGTTTTCTGTACAGCCGCTACATCGCATAATCAAGGCCAGCGAAATTAGATCTATCTGTCGGTGGTCTCGGTATAATGCTGTATGAGCCGCGGCTCATGAATCTTTAATAACCACTGCCCGGTGGTGGCCTATTCTATAAAGTTGCCAGAAGCATGATCATGGCTAACTTTAACCTTAAATAAAATAAAAATTACCCTGGCTATAGGGCTGCAAATTGGTACGTTTGATGGTTGGAGGGTGGATGACCAACATACCAATTTGCAGCCCTCTAGCCTCAGTAATTTTTAAGATCTGAGGGCGGACAGAAAAAGTGCGGACAGAAAAAAGTGCGGACGGACAGACAAAGCTGGCACAACAGTTTCCTTTTCAGAAAACTAAAATGAGGTAAAATTGTGGTACTTAGGGATTATGAGGCGGATAAAGGTTAATTTAAGTATTCAGGGAAGATGGAAGATAGAAGTAGGGTGTTTAGTGAGGGTGAAGGTGGCAACAGTAGGGTATTCAATAGAGAAATTGGGAAAATTAGGGTATTTAGGGGAAAACAGAGGTACAAGTAAGGTGCCTAGGGAGTGAAAGGAGGGTGTAAGTAGGGGCTTTGAGGGGAAGGGCAGTAAAAGTAGGGTAATTAGGGCAAAAGGAGGTAAAAGTAGGGTATTTAAGGAAAAAGGAGGTAAGAGTAGCGTATTCAAGAAAAATAAAAGAGGTAAAAGTAGGGTAATTAGGGCAAAAGGAGTCAAAAGTAGGGTATTTAGGGGAAAATGAGGGAAAAGTAGGGCATTTAGAGGAAAAATTAGGCAAAAGCAGAGCACTTGTGGAAAGAGGAGGTAAAAGTAGGGTGCTTAAGGAGGGAAAAGGAGGCAAAAGTAAGGTATTCAGGTAAAAGCAGGGTAATTAGTGAAAAAAGGAGGTCAAAGTGAGGTGTTCAGGGAAAAAAAGGAGGTCAAAGTGAGCTGTTCAGGGAAAAAAAGGAGGTCAAAGTGAGGTGTTCAGGGAAAAAAAGGAGGTCAAAGTGAAGTATTCAGCGAAAAAAAAAACACAGGTAAAAGTAGGGTACTTAGTGAAAAGAGGTCCTCAGGCCAAAAAAAGAGGTAAAGGTAGGGTCAGAGAGATTCAGAAAAGAAGAGCCATCGATCAGCTGAAGGTCCCAAACCTTACTTTATCATTCCAGGTGAAGTTGTATCCAGGGCCGTTGGTGAACATCAGCGTCGTGTAGGGCAGGCCATCCGACACATCCTCACTGGTTTCGATTAATCCTGCAGGAAGCGTGTGAAGGAGTGACACCTCTTTTATACACTTCAGATCCACTGAAGGATTGTCTAAGATATTAGACGCATTAAAAAGTTCAGTAGTTTTCAATGGAAGCCTAGTCAAACGATTTCAAATAATTTTCTGTAAGTGTTAAGAACCTTATTGCAAGAGGAAGGGACCGAGATTTATATCTCTCTATATCATGTCAAAGGATAAATTAAGTCAAGACATTACTCAATAAAAAAGATAAATTCCCAGTCTGGTGATGTTCACTCAAGGAGTTTATTGCTAATTACAAGGGTACTTATCTTACCAGAGGTTTAAATGCCACAGGTTTTAGTAAAGTTTCCTTCTGTTTCAGAATAACCTTACCAGAGGTTGAGGTTTTAGTTAAGTTTCTTTCTGTTCCAGAATAACCTTACCAGAGGTTGATGTTTTAGTAGTTTCCTTCTGTTCCAGAATAACCTTACCTGAGGTTGAGTCAAACGTGTCACTTAGCTTGTTATCATTTCCTTGAGGCTAACATGGCGACTGAGTGGTCTTGTGCCTCAGCTACAATCACCCATTCCAGGATGACGATCTCCTAGTCCTTAAAAGGTCACCTAAGGTTAAAATGACAGAGGTTTTACTACATTTTCCTTCTGTTCCAGAATAACCTTACCTGGGGTTGAGTCAAACGTCTCACTTAGCTTGTTATCAACTCTTTGAGGGTAACATGGCGACTGAGTGGTCTTCTGCCTAAGCTACAAGTGTTCCAGGATGACCATCTCTTAGTCCCTAGTAAAAAGGCCTCTTACCCAAGATATTGTTGCCCCTCTCGGGGTAACCATTTATCGTCATGACGTGGGAATGGTCGGCCGTGACGACGACGAGAGTCTCCTTGAGGTCGACCAGTTCCAGGGCCTTTTCCAGCGCCTCTTCGAAGGCCAGAAGCTCTTCCAGGGCTCTCTTCGGCTTGCTGTAGTGGAAGCCATGGTCGATCCTCCCGCCCTCCACCTGGAAAGATGACCAGCACACGGTATTTAGGGAGTGAGAGCGAGGTCAAAGTAGTTGTTTAGGGATGACAGAGAGTTAAAAGTAGGGTATTTAGGGACTGGAGGGGAGGTAAAGATAAGGTATTTTAGGGATTGAAGAGGAGGTAGAGGAAGGGTATTCCAGAAATTGGAGAAGAGGTAAATGTAGGCTATTTCTGAAATAAAAGACAGTGTTTTTTAGGGAGTGAAATGAAAGTAAAATTATAGTACTTAAGGAGTGAAAGTGAATTGATAGCAGCGTATTTAGGGAGGGAACGGGAAGTAAATTAATTGCCTTTAGAGTAACACGAATATAAAATTAGGGTATTTGGGGAGTAATGAGGATGCGAAAGTGTAATATGTAAGGAAGATTAATGGCATAAAAGTTGGGTATCTGCAGCACAAAAGAGACATAAAGGGGTGTATTTATGGCGTAAATGGGAGATATATCTAGACATATAGGAGGTGAAAATGTAATAAAGGTGAAGGTACATAGTAAGTGAAAGAGAAAAGGAATAAAATAAAGGTAAATGAGGGAGATAGAATGGAATTAAATCAAGAACAGAAATACCTGTATGAAAAAAAACAAGTAAAAAATGCGCTGAAGGTTTTATGTGCATCGTATAATCAAGGCCACCGAAAATAGATCTATCTTTCGGTGGTCTCGGTATAATGCTGTATGAGCCACGGCCCATGAAACTTTAACCACGGCCCGGTGGTTGCATGGCCTTTATCGTTGCCAGACGCACGATTATGACTAACCTTAAGTTTAAATAAAATAAAAGCTGCTGAGGCTAGAGGGCTGCAATTCGGTATGTTTGATGATTGGAGGGTGGATGATCAACATACCAATTTGCAGCCCTCTAGCCTCAATAGTTTTTAAGATCAGAGAGTGGACAGGAAAAAGTGCGGACGGATAGACAAATCCAGCACAAAAGTTTTCTTTTCAGAAAACTAAAAAGTGAAAATTAGAGCCAAAAGAAGGGAAATATAAGGAAAGAGGAAAACAAACGAACAAATATACGAAATGCAATAAACAAATAGAAAGTAAATTAAATAAATACAAACTAGATTAAAAATGACACATTACCAATAGGAAGAATCCTTTGTCGTGTCTGCGCAGGCGCCTGATGGCAACCTCGACCATCTCCTTGATGTGGGGCGTTCCCTTGGAGCTGTTGTCCCTGTCCACTTCGTAGGGGACGTGGACATCCCCAAACAACCCTGCGGAGGTCGGGAGAATAGGAATGAATCCCGGAGGAAGCTCCAGGAAGGTAGGAAGGCATTTTCAGAGGGAAGTAAAAGGCAAATTATGTTCTCCTTTTTGGTCACCATTATTCAACTAAATCAGGGATGAATATCTGGGCAGACTCAACTAAATCAAAGATGAATGCTTGAGTAGATTCATAGTAGATTCACTTGAGATCATCATTACTCATCTAAATCAAGGATGAATACCTGAGTAGATTCAATTAAAACAAAGATGAATACTTGAGTAGATTCATAGTAGATTCGTTTGAGGTCACTTTATTCAGCTAAATCGAGGATGAATACCTGAATAGATCTATAGTTAGTGTACGAGTATTGACCCAGTATCCCTTACAGGTTCAGACATACACACAGATACACACATACAGCTCCCATCACCCGATCATTATACCCCTTTCATCTTAACACCTTTTGAACGTCATCTAAGAGAGGAAACTTCATTCTAACACCTTTTGAATGTCATCTAAGAGAGGAAACCTTATACTAACACCTTTTGAATGTCATCTAAGAGAGGAAACTTCATTCTAACACCTTCTGAAAGTCATCTAAGAGAGGAAACTCCATTCTAACACCTTTTGAATGTCATCTAAGAGAGGAAACTTCATTCTAACACCTTCTGAATGTCATCTAAGAGAGGAAACTTCACTCTAACACCTTTTGAATGTCATCTAAGAGAGGAAACTTCATGCTAACACCTTTTGAATATCATCTAAGAGAGGAAACTCGCCCAAGAAAAACTCAGTGTTGTTTAACGAAGTACTCTCTTTGTTTCATGAATAAAAATAAGGCTTTGC
Source organism: Macrobrachium rosenbergii (assembly GCF_040412425.1). NCBI lineage: Eukaryota > Metazoa > Arthropoda > Malacostraca > Decapoda > Palaemonidae > Macrobrachium > Macrobrachium rosenbergii. Next base: position 18,130,084 of record NC_089787.1, on the reverse strand, counting down.
GCATCATCTGTCACCATCTACCTAAAAGAACTCACCCAAGATGAAGTCCGTGTTTTCCGTGTCCACGGCGAGCAGCTCCCCCGTCGAGGTGGCATAGGAGTATGTCTTGCCTTCGTTCTTTCTGCAGGACTTCCAATCGTCGACCAAATTCTTACCGTCTCCTCGGGGGCATCCCCCCTCCCCCTCCTTCTCGCCTTTCGCCAAGGGGGATCCCATCTCCTGCCGCCCCCCTCCCATGATCACCTGGGGAATCAATTAGCTCTGGTGATTAATAGGCAGCGCTGGTCTTCGTCGGGGCTGGCGTGTATGTCTTGCTTGTTAGATCACATTTGCTTTTGCTTGATTAGAAGTGATCCAGGAAAATGGTTCTATATCTTTCCTCTTCATTAAGATTTATTTTTGGTCATGAATCAGTCCAACACTCCAGTTCCACTAGACTTTTTAACCTCTCTTTTCTAAGTCCTAAATTAGGACTGTACTTGCACATTATGAGTCTTATTTGGTACTGAAGAGAGAGAGAGAGAGAGAGAGAGAGAGAGAGAGAGAGAGAGAGAGAATGACATATATTGTCTCATTCGCTACAGTTTCGATTCATAACAATCTTCTGACAGCCAGCCTCATGGATCATTGTCAAGGTCAGGCTGTCAGCCAAGAGTGAATGAAAGAGACAGAGGGAACGAGAAGAAGAAGAAGAAGAAGAAGAAGAGAAGAAGAAGAAGAAGAAGAAGAAGAAGAAGAAGAAGAAGAAGACTGTGCTTTACCTTTATGTTTCTCCCAGGTTCGTCTTCTACCAGCTGTCTAGCAATGTCCTTGCAGGACTCAGTGCCCCCTCCCAGGCCCTTCATCCTGGTATCGCACTGCCACTTGCGACTAGGTGTCTTCGCATACAAGGCGGCAGGCGTCGCATGGGTCACCTGTGTAGTTGTCACCAATCCTGGCAAAATAACAAAGGAAATCAAAGAGTTGTACAAGCTGATCGCAGTCGACCCCCAGTATTCGCGGGGATGTACCACTAAAATCCGCGAATACTTAGGACCCCTCTAAAAACGCTTATAACTGCGTATTTTGATAGTTCAAAACTCCAAAAACCGTCTAGAAATTCTTATACCTGAATATCTTAATAGCTTTAGTCACGGAAATTATATGAAAATACAGTAATCTGTGAATATTTCTCTATGAAAAATACCACGAATAGGCGAATGTTCCACGAATGATGTGTATATATGTTCCACAGAGAAATCCGTGAACAGGTGAGGCCGCAAATCAGGAACCGCGAATAGGTGGGGGTCCGTGAATCATGAACCGTGAATAGGTGGGGGTCCGCGAATCAGGAACCGTCGATAGGTGGGTGTCCGTGAATCAGGAACCGTGAATAGGTGGGGGTCCACGAATCAGGGGCCACAAATAGGTGGGGGTCCGTGAATCAGGAGCCACGAATAGGTGGGGGTCCGCGAATCAGGAACCGCAAATAGGTGGAGGTCCACGAATCAGGAACCATGAATAGGTGGGGGTCCGCGAATCAGGAACCGTGAATAGGTGGGGGTCCGTGAATCGGGAACCAAGAGTAGGTGGGGGTCCGCAAATCAGGAACCACGAATAGGTGGAGGTCCGTGAATCAGGAACCGTGAATAGGTGGGGGTCCGCGAATCAGGAACCATGAATAAGTGGGGGTTCGCAAATCAGGAACTGCAAATAGGTGGGAGTCCGTAAATCAGGAACTGCAAATAGGTGGGGGTCCGTGAATCAGGAACCGTGAATAGGTGGGGGTCCGCGAATCAGGAACCATGAATAAGTGGGGGTTCGCAAATCAGGAACTGCAAATAGGTGGGAGTCCGTAAATCAGGAACTGCAAATAGGTGGGAGTCCGTAAATCAGGAACTGCAAATAGGTGGGGGTCCGTGAATCAGGAACCGCAAATAGGTGGGGGTCCGCGAATCAGGAACCGTGAATAGGTGGGGTCCACGAATCAGGAACCACGAATAGGTGAGGGTCCAGTGTATTGTAACGTGGATCAATGTTATTTTCCTCTAGTCTTATCTCTGTAACGTTTATATAACTTATGCATAGATGTTGTTCAGCAAATTTGTAAAAACTGCAATGCAGAAATTTATAATGATTCATTAACTTATTTAACCACTCTGCTGGCTTCCATGCCTATTCAAGTCCAAATACTGCTTGTATTAGACTTCTATGGTATGTTATCCTTTCCAGTAACGCCTGGTTTTCTGTAAGACTCAAAAGTTAATCCTGAACTCGGCCTTCTCTTTTATCCTAGTGTGGAACCAGCATTATTTCATAAAATCCAAAATGTCAATTTTGGTCATTTTTACATACCATCCAGGCTAATATTCATGAGCTCCAGTAACAATTCTTCATCAGGGGTCCCAGAAGTAACGAGAACCTGTGCTGACACAGGGCTAGCCTAACCTAGCAACAACAAGCATAATATTCATGAAACCCAATGACAATCCTTCATTAGGGGGTCCCAGAAGTAATAAGAGCCTGTGGTGACACAGGACTGGCCTAACCTAGCTACAACAACAAAAAGAAGTCTGGTATACAACTTAGCACTCGAAACACCATCCTAACTCACCGGTTTCTTTGCCAGATTCTTGGGCCCACTCCAGAATGGTCTTGACCCTGTTTTTCTCTTTCAGGGACGCCTTGCAGTCATTGAGCTTCACTCTCCCATTGACTCCTAGTGTTCTGAAGTTGCCTTTCACTCCCGAGAGGAACGCTGTGGCGGTTGCTGCACTGTCAGGGACTTGTTTGTCCAAGCTGTAAGTCTGGTGAAGATATCATATCTTCTTAGTGAGGACAGATGCTCATTCATATGTTGGAAAAACTCATTTATATCTGTTTGCAATGCAGGTTTTTGTGCTTAAAACCTAGTAAATGGAGTTCTGAGCAAAAATCTCCTACCTCAACAACAAAATCTCCCTTTTCATGAGTTACCTTCAAGAGACCGATGTTAGGAAATCTCTCCCAGGTGAGATATCCTTCTTCTCCCGCGAAGCCTCGCTTTTGGCCTTTTAGGATGCGACCCGCTGTCACAGCAGTGATACCCATTCCTGTAGGAGCAAGAGGAGGAGGTGGACAAGAAAGGCTCAGATCACCAAAACGTTGATTTACACAGTAAGAGAATTGGCTGCGATACTAAACTTCAGGTAGGTTAACCACTGGTCACCTTTCTGGAGATCTTTATATGACTTGTGATGCAATTTTGCACTGACATTACTAGTTGGTGCAGAGCTTGTCAGGAAGACTTTAAAAGAAATCAGAAATTGTCATCTTAAGAGAGCATCTTCCTGGTTCTTCCAGGAGTTATATCATAAATACGTCTTCTGCTAGGTAGACTTAAGAATGGCAACTTTAAAGACTCTTATTCTTACCTTTCCTGGGAAGAAGCTAAATTAATATAGAGGCAGGTCTAACGATTCTTCTCCACGTACTTTCTGTGAGAAAAGGATATAGTAACTAGAAGGGTTTCTGAGGATTCTGTTTCACATGCTTAATCTGAGGAAGGGGATAAACTATAGCAGAATTGCTTCAAGAACTTTCTCTCACTTACCTCCTCTGATGAAAATGAAAATGTACACTAGAAGTGTCTTAAGGACCCCTCTTTCACATACCACCTACAGGGGAAAGTTGGGCTACAATGACAGCGGATTTTGGAAATCCCTTGTACTTGAAGTCTCTGATGAAAAGTATTGGCTGCAAAGGTTCTCCTTCCCAGTGCAAAGGATAAAGTGGAATAGAAGTAGTACTTAGTACTTAGTACTCTCTTTTCCTATCCCCTCACCAAGATACAACAAGAGAGGATTTGAGGACTTTCAGTTAACTCTTCCGCAGGGAACGTACAAGTAGAAGAGAAGTGGTCCCAAAGCCTCTTTCACTTACCTCTTGTGGAGAAGGATAAGAAGTACAAGGGACTGACACAAATGGTTCTCTGTCACTCAGCCTCTCAAGGTTAAACTTCAACAGTTATTCCAAGGATTCTCTTTCACCCATCTCCAAGGTAACAAAAAGTACACTAGCATTCGCTTTGAGGGATTTCTTTTACACTCTTACCATCTCCGAGGAAAAGTATGACGTTTTTGGCAAATCTGTTGATTCTAGGCTGCGCCAGGGCTTCCTTGATTTCATCTTCCCCAAGTTTCATCCAGTATTCTGAATCTGAGATTGAGGAAAATGAAAGATCATACTATATGTTTTATACCCCTACGACTTTGCATGTTCTACAATGCCCACTCTGGTTTTCTACAATACACGCTTAGAGGGTCTTCAAAAGAGCAAGCCTGTTCTGATCATCCAGAGTAAGTTTGATCAATGCATTTATCCTTTGGAAAACTTCAACTAATTTTCAGGTGGTAAGTATTGTTTTTTTTTTTTAATTGAAGCTCTGCAGAGCTATTTTATTACAAATGTATTTCCAAGAGAAATCTTCCTAGCAAAGAAAGTTACATTCTAAACGACAAGATATCTGTTGCATGTAGAGCAAAATTAGACGTTTTTGTTAGTTCTAACTTTCTTCAGGAGCCGATTCGAAAGGAACTCGGTCACCTGTTAATTCTATTATTCTCCAGTCATGAAAATGAGTTCACTGAAATTACTGGTTCACCCTACCACTCTCTACTTGTGAAAGTTAAGCCATGTCATGTACTCCTTAAACGTGGCCTTCGCCAACACACCAGAAGTACTTCGAAGCGTATCTTACCGTTTTCGCACTCTTTTGGTGATGGGTAGACACGTTCTGCTTGGATCCATCCATGCGTAAACAAGGAAATGAGAACAGTCAGCCTAAAGGCCGTCATCGGAAGATTCGTCCTCTCGGAGTGTTTGATATTCCTTGTTGCAGGTGGTGCTGTGTTCACAAGGACAGAAAAATCACTTTTGTAAGTGGGAATGAAATGCAATCTCAGGAAAGGCTAAGTAAGAAAAATTGCATTTATTCTCAGAGGAGATTGTGAGAAATTTTCACAAAAAGTGGCAGCCTATTTAAATCAAACATTAGCTAAAGTTAAGAAGTCTAAGTACCAAATGATGCAATTAGGTAATTCTTCAAGTATGGACAAACAATTATTCTGCTTATCGAGACAAAGGAAAGAATCCCTATATATCCTCCAACAATGACTTATATAAGACTCTTGACAATCCACCATTTCCGTTCTAAGAAGAAACAGTTCTATCGCTGTCTACAGTGCTAAGCAACATTCTTTTCCAATCTCTACAATGTCTCAAGTCTAGGGTTCATACGAATATTTAAATTATCGATTCCACTGGCCTTGTAAAAAACAAACATCCGCAATGTACCATATGAATGACATGTCACGAAGCACGATAAGATTAATTTTCATCGTAGGAATTGAAAGCATAAAGTCTCGTTGAAACGAACAACAATATAGCCCAAAAAATAAAGACAGCATTAAAAAAAGTAGATTATTATCTAGTGCGCTCCGGCATGTCGTCACACGCCAGTGAGTGTATTACCATTGTGTCCGCACAGCCTAGCGTTCTACTCTTTCCCGTTGTACCAAAATATATATATATTTATATAACTCCGTGACGACTCATGCGGGAAGCAATGGGACCTGGTGATCATTCATCAGATCTGATATTGTCCTTTGTTGATATTTACGTTTTCATTGAATGGTTTGCGTTACTACCCTAATATTATTCTTCATTGCATTTTGATACATTTTTTTGTCTGTTTAATAATTATGAATTCTGTTAGCACAATGAAAGTGCCAAGCAGCCTTCCTTGAGTTCCTCTGAATGATAATTTTCTTTTATTCCAATGTAACTCGTATTTCAGGTGGAAAGAGGAAAGAAGTCGTTTGTGAATGAGGAGAATTTCTCATAAGATGAACTCTATTCATATAGAACAAGCCCACCAAAGGGGCCGTTGACTTGAAACTCAAGCTTCCAAAGAATATTATGGTGTTCATTAGGAAGAAGTAAGAGAAGGTAAGAGGAAATATAAAAAGAGGAGATCTCGCTTGTTAAAAAAGAAAAATAAATTATAATGAACACCTTAATATTCTTTGGAAGCTTGAATTTCAAGTCAACGGCCCCTTTGGTGGGCTTGTTCTATATGAATAGAGTTCACCTTATGAGAAATTCTCCTCATTCACAAACGACTTCTTTCCTCTTTCCACCTGACATAGGAGTTACATTGGAATAAAAGAAACTTATCATTCAGAAGAACTAACGGAAGGCTGCTTGACACTTCCATTGTGCTAATAGAATTTATAATTGCAGTGTGAAAAACAAATTTCCTGACTGATAACAACAAAGACATCACCGTTCAATATACATTATTCAGTATACACTATCCTTCAAAGCTGACTATGATTCATGAATATATTCACGATCATCCTCACGAGTTATATTTCCATTCATAAATATTCGTCTTAACGATCACACTTGTCAACAGAAATATTAGGAGGAAGCGGTCCGCCGACTAGAATAAGTAAATGGAAAGAATCGTGGATAATTTTTCCTTATTCCTGAGATGCTTCCCTCAGGAGAAAAAGGAGAGGCATAGACTGACTCAAAGGCTTGATAAGAAGCTAAGTATAATATCTTCGAACAATACCAACAGCTTCAATAGAAATTAAAAAAAATATGAATGGAGAATCTCATTACTATCTTCTGTGAGAACCGTCGGTGCTGGCAAAAAAGGGGTTCTATTTTACACGTGAAAGGGAGAGAGGGACATAGATAAAATGGCACAGTGTCCCAAATTCAGCAAGAGAGATTACACTCACGGATTCCGGTGTAATGTAGCCTAGTATACTCTATCATTCGAATTCTTTTGCCAAAGCGGAAGGACTGGAAACGCGAGGGACATTTTCAGGGCTGGTCTGTGTCTGCGTGCCTTTATTATGTCATTATTCCGTCACGCATAAGTACCTTTGTTCTCCGCAAAGGCTACACGGAAAAAAAACTGTGACAGGATATACTCACTTAAGGCGAGGAATGGAAAATGAATAGATACTGCTGATAGCGCACGATAATTGCAGCCTCTCCGCGTACGATAGTCTCTCACACACACACGCGCGCACGCAGAGTCACAGACATTTATAGAAGGCTACCTCTTCTCTACACGCCCTCTAAAACACTGGTTCCTGCCCACTGCCCAGTGCAGCCAGGTCTAGCTGTTAAAATTTCCCTAAATTGCCTGATTAAATTTCCCTGTTTGACACAAAATTTCCCTGTTTATATATATATATATATATATATATATATATATATATATATATATATATATATATATATATATATATATATATATATATATAACAAAGAAAAGAAAATAATAGTACAGAATGGAACAAGGAATATATATATATATATATATATATATATATATATATATATATATATATATATATATATATATATATATATATATATTTATATATATAGCTAAACTGCCAGTTAACTTACCTTATTGTTGATCTTTTATTGTATATATCATCGGTCATGAGTCTCAGTTGGGCACGTGTTATTACCATGTTTTCAGAGGACGAGGTTTCAAAATGTTCTCTTAGCACGTATCATGCCATTTAAAGCAAAATAGTAACTTAAAAGCTATATTTTTCATATTTCAAACGAAAATAATCAAAAAAGCTATATTTTTCATATTTCAAACGAAAATAATAAAAAGCTATATTTTTCATATCCCAAACGAAAACGATAGAGAAGCTATATTTTTCATATTTCAAACGAAAATAATAACTTAAACCTAGATTTTCCAAATTTCCCTATATTTTCCCTGTTAGCTTTCTGAAATTTCCCTGTTTTTGATGTATTTTCAAACTTCTTCCCCGTTTGCCTGTAGCCGACTGAATTTCCCTACAACGGGGAAATTTCCCTCTACCTGGCAGCACTGTTAATCCTGCCACGGTTGAGCTATATCAGGTTAACCGATTTGTTTACCATAATTCAAGCGATCTGCGCACTACGTCACGAGTCCTTCAGTGAGTTGCCAGTGTCAAGCAACGAGTTGCCAGTTTCCGATTTCTTATATACACATATACAATACATGCATATATGTACGTATGTATGTATGCATGTAGGTATGTGTGTATATATATATATATACACATACACATACATACATACGTATGTACATACATACAATTTATTTGATCTTAGTTCATGAAAAGGGTATTAAAACTAGATATAACTTTGAAATAAAACTTTATCCACTAACAACATTATTGAGTAAAATCAAAGACATATTTCTGAACTTTAAAAACAGTGCATATTACTCTAATCGAAAGATAATCTACTCTTACTTACAAAATTATCTTAGTTCATGAAAAGGGTCTGAAAACTAGATATAACTTAGAAATATAACTTTGTCAACTAACAACATTATTGAGTAAAAACATCAAAGCCATGTTTCTGAACTTTAAAAACAGTGCATATTATTCTACTAGAAAAATTAACTAGTTCTTACAAAATAATTTATTTTTTAATCTTATTGAGCTTATTTTCCATTTTATTGCATAATTTATTTTTCTTTCTTTCTATGTCAATCTTTTTATTCAGATATCTTATTCTAAAAAATACACATAGCTTGGCAAAAAAAATAAATTACATCACCTGGGAGATGAAAGCCCATTGAATTAATTTTAGATTCATTTATGGCTAATTTCATTTCCCAGGCTGGCGTTTTCATACAATGTTTTCCCCTCCCGAAGACTTTCGCCATGAACGGCTTTGAAAACCTCTCTCATGAAACTTAAGTGTGAATAAAAGGCCTCAGGCGGTAAATGCAGTTGACTTCTGTTAATCTTTTTAACCCAGGAATTTTCGTCACTTTGACTGGCAGCCGCTTTGTGACCTAAATGCGGATACTTCATCGAAATTTTGTTCACTATGTAACCCCCTATACGTCGCAAACTTTCTTCCTCTGCGACATCAGATATCAATTTTGTGTTACGCGGATCTGCTGTCAAATCATCCATGTCGTCACCTAATTTTTTTGCAATATCAGCTTCACATTCTATATCTAATTCCGAATTTTTGAAAATATGGCTGGTTAGGCAAATCTCTAATGCAAGCTCGCGGTCATTATAATTTCTCACATTGTTTGTTGCATTTGTTAATGCTAACTCATTTGTTAAGCAATCGCTATTTTTATGCTCTTTATTTATGTTTGTGTTATTGCTGATTAGGGCAACATTTTTTTCCCAGAAGCAGCATTCTCATTCTATATTTATAGCTTACAGCAACATCCAAAAAAAAATTCTCTAATACGTCCTGGTTTAGCCTTCTAGTCAATCTATATGCAACATCAGAATCACTGGCTAACATCTCGTATAGGCCCATAAGTGAGTGACATGATAAAATGACTCCCTTTTGAAAACTATAAAGACTGCTTGAACCTTGCGTTGCATACTCGCATTTTTGTCATGACATCAGTGACTTTACACAAAAGATTTTTCTGGTTTTTCAAGTCAGTTCCATAAGCATTTCGTGATTTAACGCCTCCAGTCATATTAGATGAATTCATAAGATCGAACCAATCGTTAACCACTGAAATGAATTCTGCAGTATTCTCCTAGTTTTTACTTTCTAGCAGTCCTCTCTCTCCTAAATACTCAACAGACTTAGCACAGCTGTTTGACATCAGCTGTACAGCATACTTAACTCGCTGAAGGTCAGTGTTTTGTAAGTTTGGATGAATTTCACTGATCTTATAATCTAGACCATATTCTGTATGAGTATTACTTAGCATTTCCCTAACACAAGAGTCAGAGATCAGCGGTCCATCTTCAAAACAAAACCCTTTAGTTATGAAGTGATTTCTTATTAATTTTATCATATGCGGGACATCTGCAAATAAGAATATTTCCCTATTGTGACACGGATTTTTGATTGACACACGCTTACAGTTTATTGGGTCTATCCCGAAGTGCTTCCATAATTTTACATCGCTTGGCCCAAGATCATGCACGATTGCAATCACAGGATACCCAGCATTCTCTACTGCCTCAATTATTCCCATCAACATTTCATGTAGGCAAGATTGATCAAAATCATAAAAGATCGGTTGTCTCCACTTACCAATTAAACCCCTAATCATTATCACCTGAACCTTTCCATGAGGTTTATATAGTCTGTCCATTCCCTTATCATAACTATACTGTTATGTGATGCTCATTTCATCAAATGACATTACCGCAAGCCTCTGCTTGCCGTCAAAGTTTCAGCTTTAGTTTTCATCAAAGACAAAACTGACGTTAATACACCTGGTTCGCAAGGAAAATTTCTAGCTCTCTCATGAAGGGTGCTTGTTGGATTTCTTTTTATTTGAAAGTGCATCTATCTGAACTTTAATATTACTGTCATTCCTTTCCTTGAGATGTTGCACTTGGGCTTGCAAAGATTTGATTTCTGCCCCCAGGATCTCTATATTTTTTCTTTTAACTTTGAAATTTCCCTTTTACATAAGTAAAAGGGAAATGTGTGGACCCCTGGACTCTTCCCAACTTAAAGAAAGACAGTACTTTTACATAAAAAAACATAATGTATTTTGGTTTTGTAACTTGTGATATCTCTCATTTTTAAACAGACAATTCTGACACTTTGCCTATGTACGTTTGAGGGTCTTTGAAAACATAATACCATTCATTTCGAAAAATGTAATAATAATAATAATAATAATAATAATAATAATAATAATAATAATAATAATAATAATAATAATAATAATAATAATTGAATTGAAATCGATGCTGTTGCTAACAGGCATACCCCCTACGGTTTCTAAATGAGTTACCAAAATATTTTCTTCAGTCGCAACTGGGCTCTCTTCTGTTTCAACAGCACTTGGTCTGTCTACTGATGCTGCGCTTTCATCTTCCAGAAGATCTTCCACAGTTCTCTTCATCCCACGCTTTTTGCTCTCTTGAATCCATCTTCAGAGTTTTCAGTTAAACCGCAATCTTTTGAAATGAAAATGATAGTTTTTGAATGTGACTAACAAAAACAATTCACACATACGCACTATGCGTATAAGTGTGTCTGCATGTGTGTGTAAGTGTGAATATATGTATACGTATATATGTATATATGTATATATATATATATATATATATATATATATATATATATATATATATATATATATATATATGAAATTTTTATCACACCGTGATTTATATACAATCATGAAGCTACAAATGTCGTTTAATATCAAATTCACGCTACCTCGAGTATCTCTGATGGGAATTATCACCGAAGGAATTTATATAAGTGATAAATGAACAGGTACCATTTATCACTTATATAAATTCCCCTTCGGTGATAATTCTCCATCGGAGATACTCGAGGTATATGAATTTGATATTAAACGACATTTGTAGTTTCATGATATATATATATATATATATTTATATATATATATATATATATATATATATATATATATATATATATATATATATATATAGAGAGAGAGAGAGAGAGAGAGAGAGAGAGAGAGAGAGAGAGATGTGAATGTGACTAATAATATATAAATAGGTATGCACATGTAAGCAGGATTTTTAACGACACAACAGGACTGACCTTGGGTGTAAAGATTCAATGCTGGTACTGCATGTGCTTTCAGCAGCCTTTTGTTTCTTGGGCTTTCAATACCAAGCAATCGAGACTTCATGTCATCGATGTAGTCTTCTGCAGTAAAATGTGCTGAACAGACGAGTGCATTGTTGGTACTGACCTTATCAGCACGACGGCAGGCATTTATCCATGTCTTCCTAAATTCGTCGTCTCTTGGAAATCTAAGAAATCGAACATCTGAACCATTTCTGCTATTATTAAAGCACATCCGTAAACTGCACAATTAGTAGGCATAATTCCCACAAAACTCCTTCCCTGTATGTTCTTGGACGTTTGTCTGGTGCTCGGATTTACAACTGACTGAAGGTCCATACTAAGGGGTGTGTTTTGAAGGGAAAGTTAGTGCGAGTGAGTTAATCTGCTCATGGCCTGTCAGTGCCCCGAGGTCAAATAAAGAAATCCCAGGTGTATAGGCCCAGTGTCAGCCTCAAGAAATGATCTTCAACTTCATTGACAAACAAGAACATTCTGCCTGATTCGTACGCTGTATCTTCTCCTTTCCCTCCCCGTCTAACGCGTGACGTCACGCCGTCGACTGTCAGGCAGGTATACCCTGCGCGTCGGTTAACCTGATATAGCTCAACCGGGGTTTGGACAAACAAAATCCGGGGCGAACAACAACACGACCTATACCAACCCCCAACGAGAGACTTCAGAAACGGCTGTCATCGTGAGGAAACCTTTATTTCCTAATCTCCTTACGAAGGGACAGATACTGCCTCCCATGCTTGTAGATTCCCGGATAACTCTTTCCATGGACTAGGAGAAACGTACTCGTTCCCCTGCGTAGAATTTAACGGCGTCTTTATATTCCTCGGTATTGTTACAGGACATCGAGATAAGTTGGCCAAGGTGCCGCCCTCAGAATAAGGCATTATTACTGGATGAATTGCAACTCATTGTGACAGGTTGTCAAGGACATTCCGAAATCCTCCTTCGGTATGTGAGCCCTTCGCCCTTATCTGTGTCGGCTAGAAGCCTGCTAATTGTCATGTTGATCATCCACCCTCCAACCATCAAGCATACCAAATTGCAGCCCTCTAGCCTCAGTTCTGACGAAAATGTCTTCTGACGAATACGTCAGAAACCCTCGTCAGAACAAGGTGGTTACACTGTATGCGTCTTCTGATATTCTGATAGTCATTACGTTTCTGCCGCCCAGCAAAGATGGATGAACTTGAGCAATATTTTTTTTCTTGAAAGCCCGCTAATAAAGTTATTGTTGCTAAATGGTGGAAAAACTGAACATGTCAACCAGTTATTTTCTAACAGAGGCGACATAGGAGAGGTCCAAATGTTATTTCAAGAATTGTGGGACGAAACGGAAAAGTTTTTCGAGTATTTCAGGATGAGACCAACAGCATTTGAATACATACTGAAGGGGATAGAAGAAAACATCAAAAAGTTCTCAAATTTTCGTCCATGAATGTATTTCGGCAAAACAAAGACTAGCTGTAAATTTTACATAGGTCAAAAGAAAACTTAAACTGAATTCAATTATTTACTTCCATGAAATTTGATATACATATTCAAAAATGAAATTATTTACTTCCATGAAATTTGATATACATATTCAAAACTGAAATCATTTACTTCCATGAAATTTGATATACATATTCAAAAATGAAATCATTTACTTCCATGAAATTTGATATACATATTCAAAACTGACATCATTTACTTCCATGAAATTTGATATACATATTCAAAAATGAAATTATTTACTTCCATGAAATTTGATATACATATTCAAAACTGAAATTATTTACTTCATGAAATTTGATATATATTCAAAAATGAAATCATTTACTTCCATGAAATTTGATATACATATTAAAAAATGACATCATTTACTTCCATGAAATTTGATATACATATTCAAAAATGAACATGCAAACTGGTGAAATACAATTGAACAAATTCTGTAATAGTAAATTATGTCCCAATTACTTTTTAATTGCTTAAAATGTTAACCCCACATCAAAATAAAAAAATTGTACTTACTGCTAGTGTTCAGTTCTGTAGCAATCTTCTCAAAATAAAAAAATTTTTTTAGTGTTGAGAAATATCTTCTGTTATGGTAATTTTTGTCTCTCATATCCCACAAACACCTGTTCTCGTACACAAGGCTGATCAATTTATCGTTATCCATGGTGGAATAATAAAATCAATCTAAATTCAATGCACAAAAATACCAAAAACAGACGCAGGTCGCATGAAAAAATCAAACTTGTTTGAACGCTCAAATGGTTCTGACGACTTCGTACGTGTTCTGACGTGTTCGTTGATGCCACTGTAAACACTCTCATTGGAATGCATGCCATTTTTAACTTTTTTCCGAATAAATACTCCATTAGTAAGTAACTTTTTCTGAATAAATACTCCATTAGATACCATCCAGTTTGAATGAGGTCCTTTTAGTAATATATATATATATATATATATATATATATATATATATATATATATATATATATATATATATATATATATATATATATATACATACAATAAATTGTATAATTATGCAGCAAACGAGCTTAGCTGACCATATCCACGGAGAAGCCACTTAAGTCTAAGAGAACTAAATCTAAAACCTAAACAACCCCATTATTTTATTACGACATTTCTCTCGATCTAGGGTGTTGCCATTGCTAAAGAGGACTGAAATCACAGGCAAAACAGTTATGAAATCACTAAAAGGGCAGTAAAACCCACCCACAAGTGATAAATTATAATGAAAGTGAAAAGCAAAAGTCAGGGTCTTTTCTCAACCAGTTAATCCCCAGGTACCGCTTACCTGAAAGATATGAATAATTCTCCATAAGTCTTTTTAATGCCGTTTGGCTGATGCATTAGGCCTATCCGTGTTAATCCAGGCCAGGTGTGTCTCCAAAGATAGACAAGTTAAAAATACGCCTGTTTCTTCGGCGCAATTGATTTTCTGTACAGCCGCTGCAGCGTATAATCAAGGCCACCGAAATTGGAGCTATCTTTCGGTGGTCTCGGTATAATGCTGTATTAGCTGCGGCCCATGAAACTTTAATCACAGGTGGTGGCCCATTCTATATCGTTGCCAGAAGCACGATCATAGTTAACTTTAACCTTAAATAAAATCAAAACTACTGAGGCTAGAGGGCTGCAATTTGGTATGCTTGATGGTTGGAGGGTGGATGATCAATATGACAATTAGCAGGCTTCTATCCGACACAGATAAGGGCGAAGGGCTCACATACCGAAGGAGGATTTCGGAATGTCCTTGAGAACCTGTCACAGTGAGTTTCAAATCATCCAGTAATAATGCCTTATTCTGAGGGCGGCACCTTGGCCAACTTATCTCGATGTCCTGTAACAATACCGAGGAATATAAAGACGCGGTTAAATTCTACGCAGGGGAACGAGTACGTTTCTCCTAGTCCATGGAAAGAGTTATCCGGGAATCTACAAGCATGGGAGGCGGTATTTGTCCCTTCGTAAGGAGATTAGGAAATAAAGGTTTCCTCGCGATGACAGCCGTTTCTGAAGTCTCTCGTTGGAGGCTGGTATAGGTCGTGTTGTTGTTCGCCCCGGATTTTGTTTGTCCAAACGTCCGAGTGGAGAAACAACACGTGTCTGAATAATGAGCCCCCTCTCTCTCTCTCTCTCTCTCTCTCTCTCTCTCTCTCTCTTCTTTTTCCAGTCTCTTTCTCTCCTCTCTATTCTCTCCATTCAGTCTGAAATTCTCTCTCTTCTCTCCCACTCTCTCTCTCTCCATTCTACCTTGATTCTTTCAGTCGTATAATCTCTCATTCTACCTCTCTCTCTCTCTCTCTCTCTCTCTCTCTCTCTCTCTCTCTCTCGATTCTTTCCAGTCTGGAAATTATCTCTTTCTCTCCCACTCTGTCTCTCTCCATTCTACCTTGGCGTATAATATTCTCTCTCTCTCTCTCTCTCTCTCTCTCTCTCTCTCTCTCTCTCTCTTTCAGTCTCTCTTTCTCTCTCTATCTTTCCAGTCTGAAATTATCTCTCTCTCTCTCCCTCTCTGTCTCTCTCCATTCTTTCCAGTCTGGAAATTATCTCTTTCTCTCCCACTCTATCTCTCTCCATTCTACCTTGGCGTATAATATTCTCTCTCTCTCTCTCTCTCTCTCTCTTCTTTCCAGTCTGAAATTATCTCTCTCTCCCACTCTGTCTCTCTCCATTTCTACCTTGGCGTATAATATCTCTCTCTCTCTCTCTCTCTCTCTCTCTCTCTCTCTCAAAACCCCTTTCCAAATCCATTGACTGCGTTAGACCTCCAGCCTTTATGTGATGAGGTCGCTAACCCCATACCCTGTCCAAGCTTTTCCTGCTGGTCACCTATCCAAATATTGCCCATACCCAACTCATTATTAAAATTCAGAAGATGAACCCTATTCATATGGAACAAGCCCACAGGTGCCACTGACTTTTAAAGTCAAGCTTCCAAAGAATATTATGGTGTTCATTAGAAAGAAATAACAGACGATAATGGAAATACTGAAAGAGGAGATCACTTAATAAAAAAGAAAATAATAAACTAACAAATAATAAATAAATATATAAGAATGTAAGTAAATTATAAAAATACAAGGAGAATTTTATTAGGTTAGTAATGCATCGCATCTTCGCTTGAACTTTTTGTAATTGTATTAACATACTAGCTGACCAACCCGGCACTGCCCGGGATAACTGAATGACAACTGATAAACTCTCTCTCTCTCTCTCTCTCTCTCTCTCTCTCTCCCACCCCCTTCCCAACCCCTCCACACACACACACACACATACATACATACTTACATACATACATATATCCATTTATATATATATATATATATATATCTTCTTTCTTCTTCTTTTAACGTGTTTTTTCCATTTGTGTATGGGGTATGATGCCTTCTTTGAAGGACTTTTGATTTGGCTTTGGGGTAGATATATATATATATATATATATATATATATATATATAGATTCGGTTTAGATATGCAGAGAAATGATAATTACGTCAGTGAGGATGAAACAAGACCCTCCCTGAGTGTGAATTTTGGGATTTGTTGAAAAGAGACCTAAAATCCTGAAGCTTTTCGATTACAACTGTCCTCATCCTCAGGAATGAAACTGAGGCTGTCGTGCAATTGGAACTTCAAAAGTTCAAGCGAAGATGCGATCATTACTACCCTAATGTTATTTTCCTTGTATTTTGATACATTTTTAACTGTTTATTAATTAATTAATTTATTTTTTCTTGTTAATAATTGAGATCTCTTCTTCCTGTATTTCCCTTTACCTTCTTTCACTTCCTAATGAAGTTCCTCATTGGACGGGTCGATATCGTTCTCGGCTAGCACTGTTCTGGGCCCGTGTTCGATTCTCCAGCGGGCCAATGAAGACTTAGAGGAATTTGTTTCTGGTGACAGAAATTCATTTCTCGTATAATGTGGTTCGGATTCCACAATAAGCTGTAGGTCCCATTGCTAGGTAACCAATTGGTTCTTAGCCACGTAAAATAAGTCTAATCCTCCGGGCCAGCCCTAGGAGAGCTATTAATCAGCTCAGTGGTCTGGTTAAACTAAGGTATACCTGACTAGACTTCCTAATGAGCACCAAACTCTTTGGAAGCTTGAATTTCCGGTCAATGGCCCCTTGGGTGGGCTTGTTCCATATGAATAGGGTGCATCTTCTGAATAATAATAATAATAATAATAATAATAATAATAATAATTCTGCTATTGCTGGTGGTAACAGACAAACAAACCTTCCAATGCTCTGGATAAGATAAACTCCAGCCAACGTTCCCAGAGGAAATTGGGCACCAAAAATTCGTAAGGGAAGTCTGTAACAATCCCGACTTCTACTTTGGACTGATATCAGGAAAGACTTTGAGGACCTGACTTTCGTATCACACACACACACACACAAACCTACGATTAACTTCCCCCCCACTTAGCAGCAGATGGGTAGCTTAACCGCCGCAAACCAGAACAGGCAGGCAGGCAGGCAGGCGATCAGCCAGGAACCCGATATTAATAATCTGTCCGTGCAGCAATTTTGATCTAGTTTCATTGCCTGTGACAATGAGGGCAGTTAGTCCTCGTGGAGCCAAAGGATTTCAAGTGTAGCTTTAACAATATATCAGAAAATAGGCTCTAATTTACACATTAATGATAATAAAAATGATAATATAATACGTTCCTGCAGCGAGATATTACGTCGCCTCTCGCAGGGCCAGAATGGACGACCCAGGAGAAAAATTAAGCCTAGCGTGAAATTGGTCATATTTTTTTTCACATTCCCCCAGCGGCGGCGGCGGCGGCGGCGCAACGTTTTTTCTCTCTCTCTTGTAGAGGTGACTTCGCCCATAAGGAAAGATCGACCCCAACTCCGTGGCAGGAACCAGTGTTTTGGAGGGCGTGTAGAGAAGAGGTACCCTTCTATGTGTGTCTGTGACTCTGTGTGCGCGCGTGTGTGTGTGCGTGAGACTATCGTACGTGGAGAGGCTGGAGTTATCGTGTGCTATCAGCAGTATCTATTCATTTTCCATTCCTCGCCTTAAGTGAGTATATCCTGTTACAGTTTTTTTTTTTTCGTGTAGCCTTTGCGGAGAACAAAGGTACTTATGCGTGATGGAATAATGACATAATATAGGCACGCAGCTACAGACCAGCCCTGAAAATGTCCCTTGCGTCTCCAGTCCTTCCGCTTTGGCAAAAGAGTTCAAATGAAAGAGTGTACTAATTTATATCATCCGTCAGTGTAATCTCCCCTTGCTGAGTGTGGGACACTGTGCCATTTTATCTATGTCCCTCTCTCCCTTTCACGTGTAAAATAGAACCCCTTTTTTGCCAGCACCGATGGTTCTCACAGAAGATAGTAATGAGATTCTCCATTCATATTTTTTTTAATTTCTCTTGAAGCCAATAATATTTTTCGAAGATACTTATCCTTTTATCAAGACTTTGAGTCAGTCTATACTTCCTTTGACAAGTCACCAGAAGATAGTAAAGAGACTCTACATTAATATTTTTGTAATTTCTATTGAAGCCGTTGGTATTGTTCGAAGATATTATACTTAGCTTCTTATTTTGAGTAATTTCCTTTCAGAAGATAGTAAAGAGACTCTACATTAATATTTTTGTTGAAGTGTTGTTGTTCGAAGATATTATACTTAGCTTTTATCAAGACTTTGAGTCAGTCTATGCCAAATTTTTCTCCTGAGGGAAGCATCTCAGGAATAAGGAAAAATTATCCACGATTCTTTCCATTTACTTATTCTAGTGGACGGACCGTTTCCTCCTAATATTTCTGTTGACAAGTGTGATCGTTAAAAAGAACATTTATGAATGGAAATATATCATGTGAGGATGATCGTGAATATATTCATGAATCATAATCAGCTTTGAAGGATAGTGTATACTGAATAATGTATACTGAACGGTGATGTCTTTGTTGTTATCAGTCAGGAAATTTGTTTTTCACACTGCAATTATGGATTCTATTAGCACACAATGGAAGTGTCAAGCAGCCTTCCTTGAGTTTTTCTGAATGATAATTTTCTTTTATTCCAATGTAACTCGTATTTCAGGTGGAAAGAGGAAAGAAGTCGTTTGTGAATGAGGAGAATTTCTCATAAGATGAACCCAATTCATATAGAACAAGCCCACCAAAGGGGCCGTTGACTTGAAATTCAAGCTTCCAAAGAATATTAAGGTGTTCATTATAATTTATTTTTCTTTTTTAACAAGCGAGATCTCCTCTTTTTATATTTCCTCTTACCTCCTCTTACTTCTTCCTAATGAACACCATAATATTCTTTGGAAGCTTGAATTTTAATTCAGTGGCCCCTTTGGTGGGCTTGTTCTATATGAATTGGGTTCACCTTATGAGAAATTCTCCTCATTTACAAACGACTTCTTTCCTCTTTCCACCTGAAATACGAGTTACATTGGAATAAAAGAAAATTATCATTCAGAAGAACTCAAGGAAGGCTGCTTGGAACTTCCATTGTGCTAATAGAATTCATAATTATTAAACAGACAAAAAAATGTATTAAAATGCAATGAAGAATAATATTAGGGTAGTAACGCAAACCATTCAATGTAAAAGTAAATATCAACAAAGGACAATATCAGATCCAATGAATGATCACCAGGTCCCATTGCTTCCCGCATGAGTCGTCACGGAGTTATATAAATACATATATATTTTGGTACAACGGGAAAAAGTAGAATGCTAGGCTGTACGGACACAATGGTAATACACTCACTGGCGTGTGACGACATGCCGGAGTGCACTAGATAATAATCTACTTTTTTATTGTTGTCTTTATTTTTTGGGGCTATTTTTTTGTTCGTTTCAATAAGACTTTATGCTTTCAATTCCTGCGTGGCATATCATCCATATGGTGTACGGCAGGTATCTGCATTTTACAAGGCCACTGGAATCAATAACTTAATATTCGTATGAACCCTAGACTTCAAACATTGTAGAGATTGGAAAAGAATGTTGCTTAGCACTGTAGACAGCGATAGAACTGTTTCTTCACCTCAATAAGCAGAATAATTGTTTGTCCATACTTTAAGAATTACCTAATTGCATCATTTGGTACTTAGACTCCCTAACTTAAGCTAATGTTTGATTTAAATAGGCTACCACTTTTTGTGAAAATTTCTCACAATATCCTCTGGAAATAAATGCAATTTTTCTTACTTAGCCTTTCCTGAGATTGCATTTCATTCCCACTTACAAAAGTGATTCTTCTGTCATTGTGAACACAGCACCACCTGCAACAAGGAATATCAAACACTCCGAGAGGACGAATCTTCCGATGACGGCCTTTAGACTGACTGTTCTCATTTCCTTGTTTACGCATGGATGGATCCAAGCAGAACGTGTCTACCCATCACCAAAAGAGCGCGAAAACGGTAAGATACGCTTCGAAGTAGTTCTGGTGTGTTGGCGAAGGCCACGTTTAAGGAGTACATGACATGGCTTAACTTTCACAAGTAGAGAGTGGTAGGGTGAACCAGTAATTTCAGTGAACTCATTTTCATGACTGGAGAGTAATAGAATTAACAGGTGACCGAGTTCCTTTCGAATCGGCTCCTGAAGAAAGTTAGAGATAACAAAAACGTCTAATTTTACTCTACATGCAACAGATATCTTGTTGTTTAGAATGTAAGTTTCTTTGCTAGGAAGATTTCTCTTGGAAATACATTTATAATAAAATAGCTCTGCAGAGCTTCAATAAAAAAAAATGCTTACCACATGAAAATTAGTTGAAGTTTTCCAAAGGATAAATGCATTGATCAAACTTACTCTGGATGATCAGAACAGGCTTACTCTTTTGAAGACCCTCTGAGCGTGTATTGTAGAAAACCAGAGTGGGTAATGGAGAACTGCAAAGTCATAGGGGTATAAATCATATAATATGATCTTTCATTTTCCTCAATCTCAGATTCAGAATACTGGATGAAACTTGGGGACGATGAAATCAACGAAGCCCTGGCGCAGCCTAGAATCACGAGTATTGCCAAAAACGTCATACTTTTCCTCGGAGATGGTAAGAGTGTAAAAGAAATCCCTCAAAGCGAATGCTAGTGTACTTTTTGTTACCTTGGAGATGGGTGAAAGAGAATCCTTGGAATAACTGTTGAAGTTTAACATTGAGAGGCTGAGTGACAGAGCAGCATTTGTGTTGGTCCCATTGTACTTCTTAGATAAGTGAAAGAGACCTTGGGACCATTTCTCTTCTACTTATACGTTCCCTGCGGAAGAGTTAACTGAAAGTCCTCAAATCCTCTTTTGTTGTATCTTGGTGAAGGGATGGGAAAAGAGAGTACTAGGTACTAGGTACTACTTCTATTCCACTTTATCCTTTGCACTGGGAAGGAGAACCCTTGCAGCCAATACTTTTCATCAGAGACTTCAAGTACAAGGGATTTCTAAAACCTGCTGTCATTGTAGTCCAACTTTCCCCTGTAGATGGTATGTGAAAGAGGGTCCTGAAAGACAGTTCTAGTGTACATTTTCATTTTCATCAGAGGAGGTAAGTGAGAGAAAGTTCTTGAAGCAATTCTGCTATAGTTTATCCCCTTCCTCAGATTAGGCATGTGAAACAGAATCCTCAGAAACCCTTCTAGTCACTATATCCTTTTCTCACAGAAAGTACGTGAAGAAGAATCGTTAGACCCGCCTGTATATTAATATGGCTTCTCCCCCAGGAAAGGTAGGAATAGGAGTCTTTAAAGTCGCCATTCTTAAGTCTACCTAGCAGAAAACGTATTTATGATATAACTCTTGAAAGAACCAAGAAGATGCTCTCTTAAGATGACAATTTCTGATTTCTTTTAGTCTTCCTGACAAGCTCTGCACCAACTAGTAATGTTAGTGCAAAATTCCATGACAAGTCATATAAAGATCTGCAGAAAGGTGACCAGTGGTTAACCTACCTGAAGTTTACTATCGCAGCCAATTTTTTTGCTGTGTAAATCAACATCTTGGTGATCTGAGCCTTTCTTGTCCACCTCCTCCTCTTGCTCCTACAGGAATGGGTATCACTGCTGTGACAGCGGGTCGCATCCTAAAAGGCCAAAAGCGAGGCTTCGCGGGAGAAGAAGGATATCTCACCTGGGAGAGATTTCCTAACATCGGTCTCTTGAAGGTAACTCATGAAAAGGGAGATTTTGTTGTTGAGGTAGGATATCTTTTGCTCAGAACTCCATTTACTAGGTTTTAAGCACAAAGACCTACATTGCAAACAAATATAAATGAGTTTTTTCAACATATGAATGAGCGTCTATCCTCGTTAAGAAGATATAATGTCTTCACCAGACTTACAACTTGGACAAGCAAGTCCCTGACAGTGCAGCAACCGCCACAGCGTTCCTCTCTGGAGTGAAAGGCAACTTCAAAACACTAGGAGTCAATGGGAGAGTGAAGCTCAATGACTGCAAGGCGTCCCTGGAAGAGAAAAACAGGGTCAAGACCATTTTGGAATGGGCCCAAGAGTCTGGCAAAGAAACCGGTGAGTTAGGATGGTGTCTCTGAGTGCTAAGTTGTATACCAGACTTCTTTTTGTTGCTGTTGCTAGGTTAGGCCAGCCCTGTGTCCCCACAGGTTCTTATCACTTCTGGGATCTCCTAATGAAGAATTGTTATTGGGTTTCATGGATATTATGCCTGGATGGTATGGAGAAAATGCCCAAAACTAACACTTTGGAGTTTGGAGAAACAAATCCACAGTTATGCATGAGTACATATGTTGAAACAAATCTCTACAGAGAGCTTTCAGGAATCTCTCCAAATCCCCTTTTCAATCTGCAGCTTGAAAGGGGAATTGAGCAGCTTTCCGAAAGCTTAATTTTCAAATACATGTACCCATTTATAACTGTGGATTTGTTTCTCCAGTTCAAGACTCATAGTACTCTGAGTATTTTTAATTCTGGAGTTTACGCATTCTTGCTGGTCCCACACTAAGATAAAAGAGAAGGCCGAGTTCAGGATTAACTTTTGAGTCTTACAGAAAACCAGGCGTTACTGGAAAGGATAACATACCATAGAAGTCTGATACAAGTAGCATTTGGACTTAAATAGGCATGGAAACCAGCAGAGTGGTTAAATAAGTTAATGAATCATTATAAATTTCTGCATTGCAGTTTTTACAAATTTGCTGAACAACATCTATGCATAAGTTATATAAACGTTACAGAGATAAGACTAGAAGAAAATAACATTGATCCACGTTATAATACACTGACCCTCAATTCGTGGTTCCTGATTCGTGGACCCCATCTATTCTCAGTTCCTGATTATTCGTGGTTCCTGATTGTGGACCCCATTTATTCTCAGTTCCTGATTAGCTGGTTTTGATTAAATGGACCCCACTTTTTATTCTCAGTTTCTCACGGACCCCCACCTATTTGCGGTTCCTGATTCACGGACCCCACCTATGCGTGGTTCCTGATTCATGGACTCCCACCTATTTGCAGTTCCTGATTTGCGGACCCCCACCTATTCACGGTTCCTGATTCGCGGACCTCCACCTAGAGGCGGTTCATGATTCACGGACACCTATTCACGGTTCCCTGGATCCATCGTGGTTCCTTGATTCAGTGACCCCCACGCATGATGGTTCCTGATGCAGACCCCACCTATTTGAGGTTCCTGATTCAGACCCCACCTATTTGCAGTTGTGTTGGCGGACCCCACCTATTCAGGGTACCTGGATTCACGGACCTCCACCTATTCATGGTTCCTGATTCACAGACCCCAGTAATTTGAGGTTCCTGATTCTATGCATGGTTCCTGATTCTGGAGACCCCACCTATTTGAGGTTCCTGATTCACAGGGACCCCACCTATTCACGGTTCCTGATTGTTAGACCCCACCTATTCGGTTTTCTGATTTGACCTCCATCTATTTGTGATTCCTTGTCGTGGACCCCACCTATGCATGGTTCCTGATTGCAGACCCCACCTATTTGAGGTTCCTGATTCACAGACCCCACCTATTCACGGTTCCTGATTCTGCAGACCCCACCTATTTGAGGTTCCTGATTCACGGACCCCACCTATTCATGGTTCCTGATAAATGCAGACCCACACCTATTTGAGGTTCCTGATTCACGGACCCCACCATGGTTCCTGATTGCAGACCCCACCTATTTGAGGTTCCTGATTCACGGACCCCACCTATTCATGGTTCCTGATTGCAGACCCCACCTATTTGAGGTTCCTGATTCACGGACCCCACCTATTCATGGTTCCTGATTCAGAATCACCTATTTGAGAAACCTGATTCAGGACCCCACCTATTCATGGTTCCTGATTCGCAGACCCCACCTATATGAGGTTCCTGATTCATTCCCACCTATTCATGGTTCCTGATTCACAGACCCCACCTATTTGAGGTTCCTGATTCACGACCCCACCTATTCATGGTTCCTGATTGCAGACCCCACCTATTTGAGGTTCCTGATTCAAGACCCCACCTATTCGAGGTTCCTGATTCGCAGACCCCCACCTATTTGAGGTTCCTGATTCACGGACCCCCAACTATTCACGGTTCCTGATTCGTGGACCTCCATCTATTTGTGGTTCCTGATTCGCGGACCCCCACCTATGCATGGTTCCTGATTCAGAGATCTCACCCTATTTGAGGTTCCTGATTGGACCCCCCACCTATTCATGGTTCCTGTTGCAGACCCCCACCTATTTGAGGGTTCCTGATTCACGGACCCCACCTATTCATGGTTCCTGATTGAGACCCCCACCTATTTGAGGTTCCTGATTCACGGATTCACCTATTATGGTTCCTGATTTGCAGACCTCACCTATTTGAGGTTCCTGATTCACGGACTTCACCTATTCATGGTTCCTGATTCGCAGACCCCACCATTTTAGGTTCCTTGATTCATTTTTCACCTATTCATGGTTCCTGCAGACCCCCACCTATTTGAGGTTCCTGATTCACGGGACCCCCACCTATTCATGGTTCCTGATTCGCAGACCCCCACCTATTTGAGGTTCCTGATTCACGGACCCCCACCTATTCATGGTTCCTGATTCGCAGACCCCCACCTATTTGAGGTTCCTGATTCACGGACCCCCACCTATTCATGGTTCCTGATTCGCAGACCCCCACCTATTTGAGGTTCCTGATTCACGGACCCCACCTATTCGAGGTTCCTGATTCGCAGACCCCCACCTATTTGAGGTTCCTGATTCACGGTCCCCACCTATGCATGGTTCCCTATGAGACCCCCACCTATTTGAGGTTCCTGATTCAGATGACCCCACCTATTCATGACAATTTCTGATTCCCCAGACCCCACCTATTTGTTCCTGTTCCCCCATCTATTCATGGTTCCTGATTCTCCCCCACCTATTTGAGGTTCCTGATTCATGGAGCCCCCATTCATGCATGGTTCCTGATTGTGTGGACCCCCACCTTTTGATGGTTCTGATTCACGGACCTCACCTATTCACGGTTCCTGATTGCAGAACCCCCACCTATTCACGGTTCCTGATTCGTGGACCTCCATCTATTCATGGTTCCTGATTAGCAGACCCCACCTATTCATGGTTCCTGATTCATGGATTTCATGGTTCCATTCCTGATTCAGGACCCTCAGAATTCATGGTTCCTGATTGTGGACCTCCACCTATTCACGGACCCCCACCTGATTCATGGTTCCTGATTCTCCACCTATTCATTCATGGTTCCTGATTCTATTTGTGGACTGCTGTTCATTTAGTTCCTGATTGGACCCACCTCATGGTTCATGGTTCCTGATTCTGATTCACAGACCCCACCCATTTGGAGATCCCCACCTGCATTCATGGTTCCTGATTCACGGACCTCCACCTATTCAGGTTCCTGATTAGTGGACTCCATCCATCTATTCATGGTTCCTGATTCAGACCCCACCTATTTGAGGACCCCCACCTGGTTCCTGATAGCAGGTTCCTGATTCACGGACTTCCACCTATTCATGGTTCCTGATTCACTATTTGAGGGACGGACCCCCACCTGATTCGCAGACCCCCACCTATTTGTTCCTGATTCACGGACCCCCATTCTGCAGATTCATGGTTCCTGATTCATGGTTTCTGATTCGCAGACCCCACCTTTGATTCTGATTCTGGACCCCCACCTATTCATGTTCCTGATTCAGTTCCCTGACTCCCACCTATTCATGGTTCCTGTTTCAGACCCCCACCTATTCACGGTTCCTGATCTTGCAGCACCTTCTTTTCATGGTTCCTGATTCAGCAGACCCCACCTATTCACGGTTCCCTGATTCTATTTGTGTTCCGGTTATTCATGGTTCCTGATTCGCAGACCCCACCTATTCACGGTTCCTGATTCACGGACTCCACCTATTCATGGTTCCCTCAGACCCACCTATTTGAGGTTCCCAATGGACCCCACCTATTCACGGTTCCTGATTCACTATTTGAGGGACCTCCATGGTTCCTGATTTCTATTCACGGTTCCTGATTCACGGACCCCACCTATTCATGGTTCCTGATTCAGTGGACCTCCACCCATCTATTCATGGTTCCTGATTCTGATTCAGACACCCACCTATTCACGGTTCCTGATTCGCGGACCTCCACCTATTCATGGTTCCTGATTTCAGACCCCACCTATTTCACGGTTCCTGATTCACGGACCTCCACCTATTCATGGTTCCCTGATTCTGATTCAGACCCCACCTATTCAGTTCCTGATTCACGGACCCCCTCCACCTATTGGTTCCTGATTCACGGTTCTGATTTGGACCCCACCTATTCAAATGGTTCCTGATTCATGGTTCCTGATTATGGACCCCACCTATTGGTTCCTGATTTCTATTCACGGTTCCTGATTCTGACGTGGACCTCCACCTATTCACACGGTTCCTGATTCCGTGGACCTCCACCTATTCATGGTTCCTGATTCAGACCTCCACCTATTCACGGTTCCTGATTCGCGGACCTTCCTGATTCCTGATTCACGGACCCCACCTATTCATGGTTCCTGGATTGACCCCACCTATTCACGGTTCCTGATTCACGGACCTCCACCTATTGCAGTGGATTCATGGACCTCCACCTATTCATGGTTCCCTGATTCACGGTTCTGATTCATGGACCTCCACCTATTCATGGTTCCTGATTGGACCCCCACCTATTTGTTCTGTTCCGGACCCCACCTATTCACGGTTCCTGATTCAGAGACCCCCACCTATTCACGGTTCGATTGGACCTCCATCTATTCATGGTTCTGATTCGCAGACCCCCACCTATTCACGGTTCCTGATTCACGGACCTCCACCTATTCATGGTTCCTGATTCGCAGACCCCCACCTATTCACGGTTCCTGATTCACGGACCTCCACCTATTCATGGTTCCTGATTCGCAGACCCCCACCTATTCACGGTTCCTGATTCGTGGACCTCCACCTATTCATGGTTCCTGATTCACGGACCCCCACCTATTCATGGTTCCTGATTCGCGGACCCCCACCTATTCACGGTTCCTGATTCGCGGACCTCCACCTATTCGCGGTTCCTGATTCACAGACCCCCACCTATTCACGGTTCCTGATTCGTGGACCTACATCTATTCATGGTTCCTGATTCGCAGACCCCCACCTATTCACGGTTCCTGATTCGCAGACCCCCACCTATTCACGGTTCCTGATTCGTGGACCTCCATCTATTCATGGTTCCTGATTCGCAGACCCCCACCTATTCACGGTTCCTGATTCGCGGACCCCCACCCATTCACGGTTCCCGATTCGCGGCTTCACCTGTTCAAGGATTTCTCTGTAGAACATATATACTCATTATTCATGGAAAATTCGCCTATTCGCTGTTTTTCATTGAGATATATCCACAATTTACTGTATTTTCATATTATTTTCGTGACTAAATGCACTTTTCGCGATAAAACTATTAAGATATTCAGGTATAAGAATTTCTAGACGGTTTTTGGTGTTTTGAACTATCAAAATACGCAGTTATAAGCGTTTTTAAAGGGGTCTTAAGTATTCGCGAATACTGGGGGTCGACTGTGATCAGCTTGTACAACTCTTTGATTTCCTTTGTTATTTTGCCAGGATTGGTGACAACTACACAGGTGACCCATGCGACGCCTGCCGCCTTGTATGCGAAGACACCTAGTCGCAAGTGGCAGTGCGATACCAGGATCAAGGCCCTGGGAGGGCGATGCTCTGTCCTGCAAGGACATTGCTAGACAGCTGGTAGAAGACGAACCTGGGAGAAACATAAAGGTAAAGCACAGTCTTCTTCTTCTTCTTCTTCTTCTTCTTCTTCTTCTTCCTCTTCTTCTCGTTCCCTCTGTCTCTTTCATTCACTCTTGGCTGACAGCCTGACCTTGACAATGATCCATGAGGCTGGCTGTCAGAAGATTGTTATGAATCGAAACTGTAGTGAATGAGTCATATCTCTCTCTCTCTCTCTCTCTCTCTCTCTCTCTCTCTCTCTCTCTCTCTCTCTTCAGTACCAAATAAGACTCATAATGTGCAAGTACAGTCCTAATTTAGGACTTAGAAAAGAGAGGTTAAAAAGTCTAGTGGAACTGGAGTGTTGGACTGATTCATGACCAAAAATAAATCTTAATGAAGAGGAAAGATATAGAAGCAATTTCAAGAATCACTACTAATCTAGCAAAAGCAAATGTAATCTAACAAGCAAGACATACACGCCAGCCCCGACGAAGACCAGCGCTGCCTATTAATCACCTGAGCTAATTGATTCCCTAGGTGATCATGGGAGGGGGAAGGCAGGAGATGGGATCCCCCTTGGCGAAAGGCGAGAAGGAGTGGGAGGAGGAATGCCTCCGAGGAGACGGTAGGAATTTGGTCAACCAATGGAAATCCGACAGAGAGGCCGAAGGCAAGACGTACACCTATGCCACCTCGACGGGGGAGTTGCGGGCCGTGGACGCCGAAAACACGGACTCCATCTTGGGTGAGTTCTTTTAGGTAGATGGTGACAGATGATGAGCAAAGCCTTATTATTATTCATGAAACAGAGAGCGTACTACGTTAGACGACACTGAGTTTTTCTTGGACGAGTTTCCTCTCTTAGATGATATTCAAAAGGTGTTAGAATGAAGTTTCCTCTCTTAGATGATATTCGAAGTTTCCTCTCTTAGATGACATTCAAAAGGTGTTAGAATGAAGTTTCCTCTCTTAGATGACATTCAAAAGGTGTTAGAATGAAGTTTCCTCTCTTAGATGACATTCAAAAGGTGTAAGAATGAAGTTTCCTCTATTAGATGACATTCAAAAGGTGTTAGAATGGAGTTTTATCTCTTAGATGACTTTCAGAAGGTGTTAGAATGAAGTTTCCTCTCTTAGATGACATTCAAAAGGTGTTAGAATAAGGTTTCCTCTCTTAGATGACATTCAAAAGGTGTTAGAATGAAGTTTCCTCTCTTAGATGACATTCAAAAGGTGTTAAGATGAAAGGGGTATAATGATCGGGTGATGGGAGCTGTATGTGTGTATCTGTGTGTATGTCTGAACCTGTAAGGGATACTGGGTCGACTAATGAGAGTCAATACTCGTACACTAACTATAGATCTATTCAGTTATTCATCCTCGATTTAGCTGAATAAAGTGACCTCAAACGAATCTACTATGAATCTACTCAAGTATTCATCTTTGATTTGGTTGAATCGACTCAGGTATTCATCCTTGATTTAGATGAGTAATGAAGACCTCAAGTGAATCTACTATGAATCTACTCAAGTATTCATCTTTGATTTAGTTGAGTCTGCCCAGATATTCATCCCTGATTTAGTTGAATAATGGTGACCAAAAAAGGAGAACATAATTTGCCTTTTACTTCCCTCTGAAAATGCCTTCCTACCTTCCTGGAGCTTCCTCCGGGATTCATTCCTATTCTCCCGACCTCCGCAGGGTTGTTTGGGGATGTCCACGTCCCCTACGAAGTGGACAGGGACAACAGCTCCAAGGGAACGCCCCACATCAAGGAGATGGTCGAGGTTGCCATCAGGCGCCTGCGCAGACACGACGAAGGATTCTTCCTATTGGTAATGTGTCATTTTTAATCTGTTTTGTATTTATTTAATTTACTTTCTATTTGTTTATTGCATTTCGTATATTTGTTCGTTTGTTTTCCTCTTTCCTTACATTTCCCTTCTTTTGGCTCTAATTTTCACTTTTTAGTTTTCTGAAAAGAAAACTTTTGTGCCGGATTTGTATCTATCCGTCCGCACTTTTTCCTGTCCACTCTCTGATCTTAAAAACTATTGAGGCTAGAGGGCTGCAAATTGGTATGTTGATCATCCACCTTCCAATCATCAAACATACCAAATTGCAGCCCTCTAGCCTCAGCAGCTTTTATTTTATTTAAACTTAAAGTTAGTCATAATCGTGCGTCTGGCAACGATAAAGGCCATGCAACCACCGGGCCGTGGTTAAAGTTTCATGGGCCGTGGCTCATACAGCATTATACCGAGACCACCGAAAGATAGATCTGTTTTCGGTGGCCTTGATTATACGATGCACAGAAAACCTTCAGCGCATTTTTTACTTTTTTTTTTCATACAGGTATTTCTGTTCTTGATTTAATTCCATTCTATCTCCTCATTTACCTTTATTTTATTCCTTTTCTCTTTCACTTACTATGTACCTTCACCTTTATTACATTTTCACCTCCTATATATCTAGATATATCCCCATTTACGCCATAAATACACCCCTTTATGTCTCTTTTGTGCTGCAGATACCCAACTTTTATACCATTAATCTTCCTTACATATTACACTTTCGCATCCTCATTACTCCCCAAATACCCTAATTTTATATTCGTGTTACTCTAAAGGCAATTAATTTACTTCCCGTTCCCTCCCTAAATACCCTGCTATCAATTCACTTTCACTCCTTAAGTACTATAATTTTACTTTCATTTCACTCCCTAAAATACCCTGCCTTTTATTTCAGAAATAGCCTACATTTACCTGTCCTCCAATTTCTGGAATACCCTTCCTCTACCTCCTCTTCAATCCCTAAAATACCTTATCTTTACCTCCCCTCCAGTCCCTAAATACCCTACTTTTACCTCTCTGTCATCCCTAAACAACAACTTTGACCTCGCTCTCACTCCCTAAATACCGTGTGCTGGTCATCTTTCCAGGTGGAGGGCGGGAGGATCGACCATGGCTTCCACTACAGCAAGCCGAAGAGAGCCCTGGAAGAGCTTCTGGCCTTCGAAGAGGCGCTGGAAAAGGCCCTGGAACTGGTCGACCTCAAGGAGACTCTCGTCGTCGTCACGGCCGACCATTCCCACGTCATGACGATGAATGGCTACCCTGAGAGGGGCAACAATATCTTGGGTAAGAGGCCTTTTTACTAGGGACTAAGAGATGGTCATCCTGGAACACTTGTAGCTTAGGCAGAAGACCACTCAGTCGCCATGTTAGCCTCAAAGAGTTGATAACAAGCTAAGTGAGACGTTTGACTCAACCTCAGGTAAGGTTATTCTGGAACAGAAGGAAAATGTAGTAAAACCTCTGTCATTTTAACCTTAGGCGACCTTTTAAGGACTAGGAGATCGTCATCCTGGAATGGGTGATTGTAGCTGAGGCACAAGACCACTCAGTCGCCATGTTAGCCTCAAGAAAATGATAACAAGCTAAGTGACACGTTTGACTCAACCCCAGGTAAGGTTATTCTGGAACAGAAGGAAAATGTAGTAAAACCTCTGTCATTTTAACCTTAGGTGACCTTTTAAGGACTAGGAGATCGTCATCCTGGAATGGGTGATTGTAGCTGAGGCACAAGACCACTCAGTCGCCATGTTAGCCTCAAGGAAATGATAAAAAGCTAAGTGGCACGTTTGACTCAACCTCAGGTAAGGTTATTCTGGAACAGAAAGAAACTTTACTAAAACCTCAACCTCTGGTAAGGTTATTCTGAAACAGAAGGAAACTTTACTAAAACCTCTGGCATTTAAACCTCTGGTAAGATAAGTACCCCTTGGGAAAAGATACGGCCAATCATCTTCGGAGAGACAGTAAGTTCTAAATTACTTTGCTTTTCCTAAAACTGGCAGAAACATCTTACTTGAGGTTGCTATGTTAACAGAGGAAATAGCTTCCTCGTCAATATATCTTATCATAAGAGTTGCATGAGCCATGTTTATCTGAGCCAGTGACAATAGGTAATAGGTCTGTCCCTTGTTACGGTAATAGGTAAGGTCATTACTTTCTAATGATGGCTCTATTTTTGCATTGTATAGGTCATAGCGACATTCTCTTGTATTGTTAGTAGATTAGGTGTCCTTCTGTCATCATTGACAATTAGCAATAAACTCCTTGACTGAACATCACCAGACTGGGAATTTATCTTTTTTATTGAGTAATGTCTTGACTTAATTTATCCTTGACATGATATAGAGAGATATAAATCTCGGTCCCTTCCTCTTGCAATAAGGTTGTAAACACTTACAGAAAATTATTTGAAATCGTTTGACTAGGCTTCCATTGAAAACTACTGAACTTTTTAATGTGTCTGATACCTTAGACGATCCTTCAGTGGATCTGATGTGTATAAAAGAGGTCACTCCTTCACACACTTCCTGCAGGATTAATCGAAACCAGTGAGGATGTGTCGGATGGCCTGCCTTACACGACGCTTATGTTCACCAACGGCCCTGGATACAACTTCACCTGGAATGATAAAGTAAGATTTGGGACCTTCAGCTGATCGATGGCTCCTCTTTTCTGAATCTCTCTCTCTCGTTCTTTTCTTAAATACCCTACTCTACTTTTGTCTGCTTTGCACTCCTGAGTGACCCTACCTTTATCTCTTTTTTTGCATCTCCTCTTTTCTGAATCTCTCTCTCTCGTTCTTTTCTTAAATACCCTACTCTACTTTTGTCTGCTTTGCACTCCTGAGTGACCCTACCTTTACCTCTTTTTTTGGCCTGAGGACCTCTTTTCACTAAGTACCCTACTTTTCCCTCATTTTGCCCTGAGGACCTCTTTTCACTAAGTACCCTACTTTTACCTCTGTTTTTGGTTTTCGCTGAATACTTCACTTTGACCTCCTTTTTCCCTGAACACCTCACTTTGACCTCCTTTTTTTCCCTGAACACCTCACTTTGACCTCCTTTTTCCCTGAACACCTCACTTTGACCTCCTTTTTTCCCTGAACACCTCACTTTGACCTCCTTTTTTTCCCTGAACACCTCACTTTGACCTCCTTTTTTCCCCTGAACACCTCACTTTGACCTCCTTTTTTCCCTGAACACCTCACTTTGACCTCCTTTTTTCCCTGAACACCTCACTTTGACCTCCTTTTTTTCCCTGAACACCTCACTTTGACCTCCTTTTTTTCCTGAACACCTCACTTTGACCTCCTTTTTTCCCTGAACACCTCACTTTGACCTCTTTTTTCCCTGAACACCTCACTTTGACCTCCTTTTTTCCCTGAACACCTCACTTTGACCTCCTTTTTTTTCCTGATCACCTCACTTTGACCTCCTTTTTCCCTGAACACCTCACTTTGACCTCCTTTTTTCCCTGAACACCTCACTTTGACCTCCTTTTTCCCTGAACACCTCACTTTGACCTCCTTTTTCCCTGAACACCTCACTTTGACCTCCTTTTTTCCCTGAACACCTCACTTTGACCTCCTTTTTTTCCCTGAACACCTCACTTTGACCTCCTTTTTCCCTGAACAACTCACTTTGACCTCCTTTTTCCCTGAACACCTCACTTTGACCTCCTTTTTCCCTGAACACCTCACTTTGACCTCCTTTTTTCCCTGAACACCTCACTTTGGCCTCCTTTTTTTCCCTGAACACCTCACTTTGACCTCCTTTTTCCCTCTGAACACCTCACTTTGACCTCATTTTTTCCCTGAACACCTCACTTTGACCTCCTTTTTTCCCTGAACACCTCACTTTGACCTCCTTTTTTCCCTGAACACCTCACATTGACCTCCTTTTTTCCCTGAACACCTCACATTGACCTCCTTTTTTCCCTGAACACCTCACTTTGACCTCCTTTTTTCCATGAACACCTCACTTTGACCTCCTTTTTTCCCTGAACACCTCACTTTGACCTCCTTTTTTCCCTGAACACCTCACTTTGACCTCCTTTTTTCCCTGAACACCTCACATTGACCTCTTTTTTTTCCTGAACACCTCACATTGACCTCCTTTTTCCCTGAACACCTCACTTTGACCTCCTTTTTTCCATGAACACCTCACATTGACCTCCTTTTTCCCTGAACACCCACATTGACCTCCTTTTTCCCTGAGCACCTCACTTTGACCTCCTTTTTCCATGAACACCTCACTTTGACCTCCTTTTTTCCCTGAACACCTCACATTGACCTCCTTTTTTCACTAATTACCCTGCTTTTACCTGAATACCTTACTTTTGCCTCCTTCTTCCCTCCTTAAGTACCCTACTTTTACCTCCTCTTTCCACAAGTGCTCTGCTTTTGCCTACTTTTTCCTCTAAATGCCCTACTTTTCCCTCATTTTTCCTTAAATACCCTACTTTTGACTCCTTGTGCCCTAAATACCCTACTTTTACCTCTTTTATTTTTCATGAATATGCTACTCTTACCTCCTTTTTCCTTAAATACGCTACTTTTACCTCCTTTTACACTAATTACCCTACTTTTACTGCCCTTCCCCTCAAAACCCCTACTTACACCCTCCTTTCATTCCCTAGGTACCCTACTTGTACCTCTGTTTTCCCCTAAATACCCTAATTTTCCCAATTTCTCTATTGAATACCCTACTGTTGCCACCTTCTCCCTCACTAAACACCCTACTTCTATCTTCCATCTTCCCTGAATACTTAAATTAACCTTTACCCACCTCATAATCCCTAAGTACCACAATTTTACCTCTTTTTAGTTTTCTGAAAAATCTTCAGCAAGAAAATGCAGAAAATAATGTGCAATTGAAAAATTGCTTAACTATTTGAGTCATTTTTGGATGGACAGGCAACTTAATCAAAAAATTATATATTTTTCATCTAATTTTTCATCCAAGTCTCTAATGTGAAGTACGAGGTATGTTCAATAAGTAATAAGAAAATGTCAGGAGAGACGCTATTCATTTTCATAAGCTTACACAACTTTGTCTCCTTCAAAATAATTGCCTCTCGCAGCTACACACTTCTGCATGCGTCTCTCCCAATCCTGGAAGACCTCCTCAAAGTCCTTTTTCAGTAGTTCCCTCAGGTAACTTTCCGATGCCTCTTTCAGCTCCTCTGTTGACTGGCATCTGGTTCCCCTGAGGCTGTCTTTCGTGCATGGGAACAGGAAGAAGTCGCAAGGGGCTAGGTCAGGGGTGTAGGGTGGGTGTTGTACCACTTTCATTCTCCTGTCGGCCATCCAGGTGGTCACCAGAGTTGACTTGCGGCATGGGGCATTGTTCTGGTGGAACCACCACTGACCACTCCTCCACTCCTCTTTGGTCAGAACTGTCTCTACTGTACCAGTACTAATACCAACAGCTTCAGATAGCATCCTCACTGATATTCGACGGTCTTGCATCACTAACCTTTGCACTTCCTCAATGTTTTCCTCCTTGTGTGCACTTTTCGGTGCTCCAGATCTGGGTTCATCCTCAACCTGTTCATTTCCGTCAGAAAATCTGTTAAACCACCGATAGAAACTTTCTTGGCTCATTTGTTCACCCCCATAGGCCTCCTTTAACATTCCATAAGCTTCTTGTTTGGTTTTCTCAAGTTTAACACAAAATTTGATGGCGTAACGTTGCTCCATGTTTCGCTGCATTTTGACAAGTGTTCACAGATCAGCAAACAGGATCAGGTTGGTTCCACCACGTTCACCGCTGCGCTCGGACCTACAAATATAGAAAGTTGCCAGTTTGTCATTTTATAGAATATATGTATGTGGACTTCACCATGAAGTAGTATTTTGATCAAATCATATTTAGTGTCTCGCCCGACATTTTCTCATTACTTATTGAACATACCTCGTATAATGAGAGTGGAAAGAGAACCCCACAAGATTCCTGTGTATAACTTGTTTACTTGTAAATATTTACAAAAGATTGTTGGGCCTTGAACCAGCCTGATCACCTTCACACCTCTTGAAAAAGGGTCACAGTTAGGACCTGAAAGTACTCGAGATTCGAGTAATATGTAAATATTCACAAGTAAACGAGTTATACACAGGATTCTTGTGGGTTTCTCTTTCAGTCTCCAGAAGAAAACTGAAAGAAATTTTTTGGTTTATAATGAGAATGTTTATGCTGTTTAGAGCTGATGGTAGATATCCGCAGGCTATATTATCAAAGCTAAATTATCCTTTTGTGAATGATGCAGAGGCTAGCTGAGAGGGTAACAATTGGTCAGGTACATAGAGATATTAGGTAGTCCTTTTCACAGGCCTCTGCGCTGAACATAAAATGACAGAGATTAATCCTTCCTAGGTCCAAAGGCGAAACCTGACTGGTGTCAACACAGGTGACAAGGACTTCGTATCTCCCTCAGGCGTCCCAACCCACGAAGGAGCTGAAACACACGGAGGAGAAGACGTGGCCGTTTATGCTTCAGGTATTTTAGCTTTAGACTCTCCGCAGGGAGGCCCCTGCCTCCAGTACGCCCTACGCTAAGATCAGTACGCTTTCTCATCCCAAACCTGACGCCTAACTTCTTGAAATGATCTTTCTTTCAATTCAAATATAGGTCTTTTTTTTTTACAAAATACCTTCTTAATGTCGTTGCAGGTCCGATGGCTCACTTGTTCCACCGAGTTCACGAGCAGACCTACGTGGCTCACGTTATGGGCTACGCTGCCTGCATCGGGCCCTACGACGGTTGCGTTCGTTCGGTGCGAGACCCTTCCAACGCCTACGAAACCTTGGGGGACTACGCGGGAAGAGGCACCACTCCCGCTACAGCGAACGCTGCCACCTGGCTCTTTGTTTACATGTTCGCGTTCCTGCAAGTTATGAACGGTCTACATTTATGTTGAGTTTTGGTGAGGCTCCGCGGGAACCACCAGAGGGTATTTATAGTGTCCGTGTCGTCAGTAAAGGTCGACAATTCAGTTGAAATTTTCATGGCCGCAGGTGTTTGCTTGACTGAATCCTTTCAGTGCAAAAGAACTCTTTGTGACTGCCAGATGAACGAGGTCGCAGGTTTTCCGATGCCCGAAACTTCATTAAGTACAGAACCTCTTCTTATAATCACGTAAAATGTTGCAGTCACTGGTGCCGTGTATTCATGAACTGCATTCATACTTGTCTATTATGAATCTGGCTCTGATTTCTTAATGAAGAAGACCGCCTTAGGCTGGAAGCATTAAATCCCATTGCCCTATTCTGTAATGGGCACTGAATTCTCTATTTGGTAGTAGATTCTTCTCTCTCTCTCTCTCTCTCTCTCTCTCTCTCTCTCTCTCTCTCTCTCTCTCTCTCTCTACATATATATATATATATATATATATATATATATATATATATATATATATATATATATATATATATATATAGTATATATTTATATTTGTATTCATATATGTGTACGTATGTGTCTACACTCAGAAACAGACATAAAGATAGGTAATGAGCAGTCACTATTATTATTATTATTATTATTATTATTATTATTATTATTATTATTATTATTATTATTCATAATGAGTAAAGACAATCCCAAGGAATGAGCTGAAGACCATAAACTCAATAAGAAAGTCTCCTCGAAACAGAACATCCGTAAGTGAAAATCTTACTGTTACGCTAAGCAAAAAAAAAAAAAAAAAAATAAATAAATAAATAAATAAATAAAATAAAAATAATATATTTCAGTGTCGTAACATCGTCTCTTATTAACCTCAGGCCTGTACACAGCGTATTAATGCCACTTTCCCCTGGGACATGAAATGACAATGATTTCGTTTTCATGGCGACAATAATGGTAGCGAGTAACATGACAAAATCGTATAATATATATATATATATATATATATATATATATATATATATATATATATATATATATATATATATATATATATATATATATATATACATATATCTTTCATAGGCCTGGCTACCACTCATTTACTACCGCCCAACAAGACATCAATTCAATTCACCTAGAAGCAAGTACGGACGTAACGATTATGCCCAGGGCGATGGAGCCCCGGCTGAAGGACCAGCGCATCCGGGCGATAACCTTTCATGTGAACAAGGCCTTCAATGCCTCCTGAAATGCCACAGATAAGATAATGAAAGAGAAACTGACAGCCAGCAAGAAGGTTTGAAAGGTGCAACAGGAGGAAAACCTCAAAGCAGTTGCACTATGAAACAATAGTCTGGAGAGGGTTAAGGAAAGTCAGATGGAAGAAAGAGAATATGAACGGAGGTACAGTGAAGGGAATGAAAGGGGTTGCAGCCTCACTTCCTCGCCCTAACTCCTGGTCTATCCTCCTCGGCCTAAGCACTTCTTTATTGACTGTCCATCCTCAGCTGAAGCAATTCCTCAACTCTCCAGGAGGCGGGTTAGTGCCGCCAGTGCGCCTCACGTGGTGCACTGTAGGCGTTACTTAAGGTTCTTTGCAGCGTCCCTTCGGCCCCTAGCTGCGACCTCTTTAATTCCTTTTACTGCACCTCCCTTCATATTCTCTTCCTTCCATCTGACTCTCTACCCTCTTTAACCTCGTGTTAAATTTTTCAGACCTTCTTATTGTCAATTTCTCTTTCAGATCTGAATGACCTCATAGGTCCCAGAGCTTGGATTTTCGCCTCAATTCCACATTCCAGGCTATTTTCCAGTTCCAGTTCCACAACTCTTTCTTTCCCTTCCGGATTTCCCCCCTCAAAGAACCTTCAGTTACGAAGAAACTCGTCAATCTAATTTCCGTTATAGCGCGACCCATATTAAACGACGGCACGATTTGCTTCAAAACAGACTGAGCAGCATCCCGAGATTGTCTTCGTAGAGAACCCCTTCGTGACGATTACCTTTTCCCAAATAAACTAAGACAATCATCCTGGTCAGTAACCTCCATAATTTTAGAGTTACTTCTTTCACTATAACGCTTATTGTTCGTGCCTGGTTCCAGCGTCTCAGATTCGTTTGTTTACAATTAACTAAACGTATTTAAAAGTTGATAACGCCACAACCATTCTGTTCTGGAGCAACCAGTTTATTAAAAACCGCATTGAGAATCCACTTGTAAAACATGGGGCCTATGCACCAATAAGTTTTGTATAACCTGTATTTTACCTCATTCACCAATTTACAAATTCCTTCAGGCGTTTACAATTTTCATTTCCGTAATCAGAAGAAACGATAGTCATTAAAGAAACCCATTAACACAAATACCATTTCATATGATGCATCTACATGAAGCCAAAAGTATCTGTAATAGTTACTATTCTAAACAACCAGTCACTTCCTAAACACCCGGTCCTGAGACTTATTAGTCTTTGAATTGGTTTCGTGGACAGAACAGAATACAATATAGCATGTAAGCCTGGGGCCAAGAGATGGGACGTATGAGGTCATTCAGCGCTTAAAGGGAAAATTCCGAATAGAGAGGTTTGAAAGGTGTAACAGGAGGAAAACCTCGCAGTTGCACTCAGGAGAGGGTGGAAGGAAAGATATAAGAGAATAGGAACGGAGGTACAGTAAAAGGAATGAAAGGGGTTGCAGCTAGGGGACGAAGGGACGCTGCAAAGAGCCTTTTAAGTAATGCCTACAGTGCATCGCATGAGGAGGACTGACGGCAATACCATCCTGCGGGGGTTTCATGGATAGTTGTGAATATAAATGGTCATTACCCTATACTAATGACGTATTAAATTGAATAGAATATGAAATTTAGGTAAAAAGCAAAGCGCTGGGATCCTTGAGGTTATTCAGAATCGACGTGACCTATTAAACGGAAATCGTTAAAACAAATTATTAAATGTTTTGGTAAAAAGAAACTGCATCTCAAAGCTTTATGAGGTCAACCTAATTCGTTTGCTAAACGACCTCCACTTCCCTCCCCACCCCCTCCCCATTTAAAAACATCGCGTAATACTTTAACAAGAATTTAACTTCACTTCCGCCCCCTCCCCATTAAAAACAGCGCGTAATACTTCAACAAGAATTTAACTTCAGTATTTCAGATATTTTTTTTATAACCTATCACTTAAAATTCTTTTCACTTGGATTAAATCCTACATTTAATCATGTACCTTAATTTGAATATTTCAGATTTTTTTTATTATGTATAACTTAAAATTCTTTTCACCTCCGTTAAATTCTATATTTGGTATCAGGACAACTGCCCCTGTACACAAATGCCCCCTCCCCTACAACTGACTCCACAGGACAACTGCCCCTTGATAATCGCCCCTTTAGAGAGAATTCAGAAAAACTATGGGAGATTCATACTGCTAAAACTAATAAAACTAATGTTTTATTTGTTATCCTTTAAGAAGAATTATTCAATAATACACGAATGTTAAAAAATAATGTAACTTAAAATTGTAAATTTGTAAGTTTTAAAAATACTGAAAAGCAATTTTTATATAGTAAAATTGTAAATATTGGGCTATATATCTCAAAAAGTCCAACAGATGGCTATTCTGACGCTGGAATCTAGATAACGCTTCCAGTGCAAGCATTTGATTGATGGTGACCTCGTAGGGGGTTAGTGTCGTCAGTGCACCTCACTTGGTGCACCGTAGGCATTACTTAACGTTCTTTGCAGCGTCCCTTCGGCCCGTAGCTGCAACCTCTTTCATTCCTTTTACTGTACCTCCGTTCATATTCTCTTTCTCCCATCTGACTTTCCATCCTCTCCAACAATTGTTTCATAATGCAACTGCTTTGAGGTTTTCCTCCTGTTACACCTTTCGAACCTTCTTTACTCTCAATTTCCATTTCAGAGCTGGATGACCTCATAGGTCCCATCGCTTGGCCTTTGGTCTAATCTTGTATTATATTCTTTATGCTGGCTTGCATGTGGTTACGCCATTCTTCCAATGAGTTGTTAGTACAACGTAAATCTTCAGCTACACGACCATACATATTGTGTTAATTGAATTGATTATAGAGTTTAGGCCAAAGGCCAAGCACTGAGACCTACGAGGTCATTCAGCGCTGGAAAGGAAATTGAGAGTAGGTAGGTCTGA
Organism: Macrobrachium rosenbergii; assembly: GCF_040412425.1. Lineage (NCBI taxonomy): Eukaryota > Metazoa > Arthropoda > Malacostraca > Decapoda > Palaemonidae > Macrobrachium > Macrobrachium rosenbergii. Next base: position 18,088,779 of record NC_089787.1, on the reverse strand, counting down.
AAGGTGTATACCCCCTTACGGGGTCGCCTGGTAAGTCGACGGTTTCTGCCAATTTAATTATCTTTGAAATAGTCCATGGCAGGATCAGCTTCAGGTGGCAAAATCTCTTGCGGTGTCTCAAATGCTTCATCAGTCACTTTATCTGGCGGAACAAATGCCAGAGCTGGAATCAGACGAATTTGCGAGACAAAATTATCGTCAATTTGGTATTTACTCTGAAGACCCTCTTCCTGCACCTTGCGGTACAGTACGCTTAGTGATAAGTGGTAGAAACGTCCTTTGACTTACGTTGGGGAAGACTTCTTCAACAGCACTAGCAGCTAGTTCATAGTCTATATAAGGAAGGTCTTTGGATTAAGCAGAGGATTCATAGTGAGGAGTTGTTGGAGAACAGTCTTGTTAAGTTGCTCGTTGTTTGTTCAGCAGCAGAAAACACAAGGAATAACTCTTTTGGTAAAAAAGCTAGGGTACAACTCGAAACGTCCCATCGCCAAACCAGTTATTTAAATTCGTCAGTAGGCTGATGTTTGTAGAGGTAGAAAAAAACAAGGATACGCTGCTCACTCGACTCACTATCTTAAAGCAGAAAATCTTTATCAGCTGTCATCTTGTACTCGGATGGAATGACCATGTCAATTCTGTATAGGTTTATTCGTATGATTATCGAAGTAACCAGGCTTTGCTCTTTGCTAGTTAAGATTGCGGGATGGGTTTGGGGAGGTCGTTGTCTGACGTACGAAGTTGCGTTGTTCAACAATGTCAGTGAACTATCATTTCTGTTATATCCTACATTTAAACACGTCCTAGGTTTACTGGTCTCGTGAGTTAACTTTGACCTTGATATAGTTATATCATCAACCCTTATGCCTTTGGGATGTGAGAAGCTTTGTCTATAACGGTCCATTTTCTCGTACATCAGTCACACTCTTGCTGCCGTCAGCACCAAGCCCACAGTCACATTTACCGATCTTTGCTCGATAAGAAGCAAAGTTCGATCGAGTGGACTCAGCCTTACAGGTAGCAGTTGAGCCGAGGTACCATTTGATATTGATTGAATTGAATATAGAATTTAGGCCGAATGCCAAGCACTGGGACCTATGAAGTTATTCAGCGCTGAGACGGAAATTGACAGTAAAAGGTTTGAAAGGTGTAATAGTAGTGGTAAAACTTCCCAGTTGCACCTTGAATCAATTGTTAGGAGAGCCTGGAAAGTAAGTTGGAAGAAAGAGAATTTGAGCAGAGGTAAAGTTAAAGGAACGAAAGGGGTTGCAGCTAGGGACCGAAGGGACACTGCAAAGAACCTTCAGTAATGCAAACTAATTTTGACTATACAGTTGCTATGGCGACGTTTCTCACATTCATAAGAACACATTAGCCAATTCTTTGTGATTCACAGATGTAACCATCATAAATAAGCTTCATTTTACCACGTTCACTTTGGACGAACGCCATGATGGGCGATATCATTGATTCTATCTGAGAGAGGTGTAGATGTACTGATCAGGTTCAAGATTGAATTCTGACCAGACATTGGCTTGTTGCTACTTACTATCTTGCCTATGCATTTTAACTAGACTAATTATATTAGTAATAATTTCAAGAATTGTTTTATTTACAGAGGAAAGTGCCTCTAATTTCCCAAACGACTAAATGCAGACTAGTCATTGGCTTGTATTTACGATGTTAATTTTTTTTTCTACACCAGACAGTGATTATGTAATAAGTAACAATTTCTTCGAGAATTGTTTGTGGATAAAACTAACTATTTTCTAAATGACTGGGAACTAATATAACTTTTTTGAACTTCCTAGGGGCCAGTTGTCCTATGAGGTAATTGTCTGGGGCAATTATCCTAGAACCCCTATATTTAGCCACGTAGCTTAAGACCTTCGCCCATGGAAGTGTAGCTGACTATCACATTATCAAATTTTCATACCAATGAGTGGAAATTTCTTTGTACGAGTCCATGAAGCATTGATATTTAGTTTTAACTTCAAAATACACATTGTTCTAAAGTAGTAAAATTATGCAAGACAATGTTTTTGTTCCCAATAAATTTAACTGCGCTCTTGGTACTGGGCATTTATTCATTAACATGCATTTAGTCATTAGTATGGAGTCAGATTTCAGCTCGTTGTCCCACAAATTAGCTAAGGGCATTGGAGTCTTAACCACCAATACCCAAACCACATCTCCACTAAGTGTTGAACAAATGGAATTTTCAACAATTCCATGAGGGTGGCTTGCATTAATTTGCTGATGTTTAACATTTGATATAGGCATTTCACGTGTGTATTCACTCACACGTGAATACTGTTAAACAGTCGGGTATATTTCTAAATTAAGTAGTTTTTACAATCAACATCTGTAATTATATGGATGATAAACCAGATTCCACATTTTGTTTTCCCCTATAAAAATACAGAGGAAGTATTCAAGAACTGAAGACTAAAGACCCATTATTTATTAATTAAATTTAATACACAGGCAAATGGTGGAGGTTTACGAATGCAAAATATCCGAGGAACCTAACTTAAAAACCTATCAGGATTTTAATGAAAAGCGCAGCATGGAAAATTTAAGAAATTAAATGAATAGAAGACTACATCTATCTAGTCGCCATCTTGGATTCCTAGAAATGGCAGCCTAAAACACAGGTTCGCAAATCTGCCCCGTGTCTGCACAATCTCTTGAATTCTGGTTCCTCCAGCAACTTGTGACCTGTAACAGAAAAACAACGGCAGCAGAGAATATTCGCAGAAAAAGTTCTTAAGGCAATTATTCGGCAGCTACGTCAAGGGAACTTTAACTCTAATATTTCTTGAAATAGGTATGATATCTTTTACTTTAAGGGTAATTGGCTTATACAAACCTTGAGTTACGTTTATCTAATCAATGCCCAAAAAAGGATACCCACTGAAAATGTTTCTCCAATCAATTCCCCCCAAAATTTTATTACCCACTGAAAACGTTTCTCCAATCAATGCCCAAAAAGGTTAGTACCCACTGAAAACCTTTCTCCAACCAATGCCACCAAAAATGTTATTACCCACTGAAAACTTTTCTGGAACCAATGCCCAAAAAACTGTAATTACCCACTGAAAACTTGTAACCCTCTGGAGTAAGAATATCTCGTACATTGTCTACCATAATTATCCATTAATGCTGTATAACATACTTTACAATGCTACTCCGCTGCTGACGCCATTTTAAATAAAAAAAATTTCACTTTACGTTGAAACCACTCAAAATTTGTATATTAACACTGTACTATTCTGAAAACCGCCAAATTCAAAATTAAGATGACCCACATACTATGATCAAAGTCGTATCCTTAAAAAGATACCTTCGATCTTTCAAGAAATCGGGTAAAAGTTAAAAAAGAACCAGCTGAGCTCTAAAAAAAATAACGTTCACGGATAGCCTAACACGCATTTGACAGGGCTCAAGGAAAAATTCATTTCCCACGTTCATGAACGGCATCGCAAAACTTGCCAGTATTCATGAGTAACATTACAAACTCATTGCTTGTGCATGAATATCAAACTTATTGCCTGTGTTTGAGTAAAACTCATTGCTTGTCTTCATAGAACAAACTCATCGCCTGTGTTCATAGCGTAACAAACGCATTGCCTAGTGTTACGGGTCTTTACCCAATAACAAGGTTATATAAATCATATCCGTTCTCAGTATTCCATGGACAACTCGGTACAACAAAGGCTTATGAATAAAAAGCCTGAATAAACAAAGAATTTGATAATTGATGTAATTACTAATAATTGGAGAACGAGAATATTTAAAAGTTATGCGTCATAGCAACAAAAGCAATAGCGACAATAGCAAGTCCTGGATTCTTGATAACATCCTAACACATCCAAATACATATCTTGCCATTACCACAATACATCGAAGACTATCTCCATCAGCGTCCTAATTATCGATACTCCAATGCAATGCCGAAATAAGACAAACAGCCAAGCTCTCGAGACGTCTAGTTAGTAACCTGGTCAGCAACTGCCCACTGGTACTACCAGCCACTACGTTCGCACCTCGCCTGTGACAAGTCTCGTCCGAAAAACAGAAAATACGTTGTTAAACAAGCGATTCTCCATGATGAAAAATAGCTTAGCTTGTTACACCCATGTTCAAAGAGTAATAAAACTCGCTGCCTGTATTCAAGAGTAATAAAACTCGCTGCCTGTATTCACAGAGTAACAAACCCGCTGCCTGTATTCACAGAGTGACAAACTCGCTGCCTGTATTCACAGAGTGACAAACTCGCTGCCTGTATTCACAGAGTGACAAACTCGCTGCCTGTATTCACAGAGTGACAAACTCGCTGCCTGTATTCACAGAGTGACAAACTCGCTGCCTGTATTCACAGAGTGACAAACTCGCTGCCTGTATTCACAGAGTGACAAACTCGCTGCCTGTATTCACAGAGTGACAAACTCGCTGCCTGTATTCACAGAGTGACAAACTCGCTGCCTGTATTCACAGAGTGACAAACTCGCTGCCTATATCCACAGAGTGACAAACTCGCTGCCTATATCCACAGAGTGACAAACTCGCTGCCTATATCCACAGAGTGACAAACTCGCTGCCTATATCCACAGAGTGACAAACTCGCTGCCTATATCCACAGAGTGACAAACTCGCTGCCTATATCCACAGAGTGACAAACTCGCTGCCTATATCCACAGAGTGACAAACTCGCTGCCTATATCCACAGAGTGACAAACTCGCTGCCTATATCCACAGAGTGACAAACTCGCTGCCTATATCCACAGAGTGACAAACTCGCTGCCTATATCCACAGAGTGACAAACTCGCTGCCTATATCCACAGAGTGACAAACTCGCTGCCTATATCCACAGAGTGACAAACTGCTGCCTATATCCACAGAGTGACAAACTCGCTGCCTATATCCACAGTGACAAACTCGCTGCCTATATCCACAGAGTGACAAACTCGCTGCCTATATCCACAGAGTGACAAACTCGCTGCCTATATCCACAGAGTGACAAACTCGCTGCCTATATCCACAGAGTGACAAACTCGCTGCCTATATGCATAGATTAACATACAAGTCAATATTAGAGGATATCAAATGCTATGAGTAACCTAATAGTATCAAAAATTATTTTATGCAAAAAAATTTCAATGACTTAAATATTTCTATACTTTCAACTTAAAATTGCTTTCGTGTTAGTCTGGTAACAGGAACTAAAAGGACCTACAGTAGCTATGAGCTACTGGCAAACTTCATAAAACTAATTCCCTCTAACGGCAGAAATCCAAACATTACTCTGGATATAATCTCTATCTAGGGAAAAATCTGCATAGCTTTGATGATTTTCAAGAGATTAGCAATTGGGTAAGCAAGCCCTATTATCGTAAATGACCAGTACATTTAGGGAGCTTCCTATAACCCCTATAACCAGGGATTTTCGGTTGCGATAAAGGAAATACCAAGGAAATACCAAGTTCGAATCCTCTGAAAATTCTATCAAGCCTAACGCCAACTTTAAGCTTAATTTAAATTCAGGCAAAACCTTTATGGATATTGGACATAACCTCAAACTTATTCCATTTTCAGGAAGCTAAAATTCTAAATTATAACATAACTAGACGCCAGACCTATACATAAATTTAATTTTTTTTACTACTGAATATTGCCGTTTGATGGCAAACTAATTTCCTAAAACCTTAGGGAGTTTCTGCAAACTTAACCGAGTGGGAAGTAGCCCAGCACATTTAAACACCTAACACCTAACACCTATCTGAACTTACACGAAAACTAATAAGATTAAGACACGAAAACTAATAGATTAAGTCTTATATTTACCACCTGAAAGGAAATGTGATTAGTAAGAACAAAAACCACCCAAGAATCTGCATAGTAGGTCTTACGACCTACTCTGCAGTACATGGGGGCTCCCCCACCCCTTCAAGGGCGCCGCCCCCTACAGGGTGGAGGATAAGGTGTATATACTGTCCGAGAACAGTATATACAAATAAAAAAATTTACAAAAATTAAATTTAAGTCAAATTAAAAAGTAAATTACAAGTTTAAAACGTAAATTACAAGTTTAAAACGTAAATTACAAGTTTAAAACGTAAATTACAAGTTTACAACGTAAATTACAAGTTTAAAACGTAAATTACAAGTTTAAAAAGTAAATTACAAATTTAAACAGTAAATAACAAATTCAAAAAATTAAAAATTTAAAAAGTAAATAAAAATTTGAAAACTAAAATTGACATACAAAAATTTAAATGGTAAAATTGACAAATTAAAGAAAATTTTACAAATTACAAAACTAAACTTGGCGGAAATAAAATACTTCCTACATACCTGTTGCTAAAGAGAGCAGCTGTATCATGCGTGAAGCTTCACCGTTAGAACAGGAACTAAAGTCAAACTCTTACCAAAAACATCCTGGAAAAGAGAAAGCTTTAGAGCTGTGCGTAACTTACTCTGAATCTCGTAAATTTTGGGCATTTACTCACGTCAGATTTTGGGTAAACGCCCACAAAAATAGTTATAATGACTGCCAAAGATTTGTACGAGACTAAACACGCAGCAAGATTCGAAAATCCCCAGAAATAATACACAACATTAGCAATAATGTAGTAAAGTTCCAGTGTTACCTTTTAGAAGCCTGGGGTTTGTTACAGCTCGACCAACGAAGTGGCAACAATCGATGGAAATCTCAAGCGCCAACTGTAGTCCAGTCGCGTGATAACCGGTTTTTCTGTAAAAACTCCTCAACAGGACCAATTACGCCACGATAAATCACGGAGGAATTGAATATCGCCACTCTCGACGAAAACAATATCACTTAGCAAACAACTGTTAAAAGTCTACCGCCCAGAACGACGTCACAGTCGAAGGTCCGAAGGTCCAAATGTCAGAGGTTGAGTTGTCTCGAACGATGTTACCATTCGCCAAGGACTCTAAAGTCTATGTAGTGTCTTGCTTCTTGGAACATGGCCGAATGCGATCTTTGGCTATCCTTGAAATCGCTAATTTTGCTAGTATTATTTTCGTTTCTTACTCCTTTCTTTTACTTGTCTTTCATGGAAGTTTAAAATACGGCAAATGAATTGATTTTCCTGAGAGTAACTCGTAATTTCTTTTAGGGCTCGCGAAGTAATTTGTAGCATTATGCCTGTCGCATATTTCTGCTCATCACTTTGGTGAAATAACTTTTAATTCGCGTGGATATTTTGTCATGACGTTGTATAATGAAATATTCTATATATATGTATATACATACACACGAACCGTGTAACTGGGTACATTACATAAAGCTTGATACATATATATATATATATATATATATATATATATATATATATATATATATATATATATATATATATACATACATATATATATGTAATATATATATATATATATATATATATATATATATATACATTATACATACATATATATATATGTAATATATATATATACATATATATATATATATATATATATATATATATATATATATATATATATATATATATATATATCAATCAAAACCGCCACAGCAGTTAGCAGTTAGTAAAGCCCAGAATCCCCCAAAAAAACCCCGACTTTGGCCCTTTATATCTCTGGAGATATTCAACCAATCGGAATGAAACTCTGACTTTAGAGGTTTCCCACTAAGATCTCTAATCGTGCCAAATTTGATCGAAATCCGTTCAGCCGTTCCTTATATCCAGATATCGATTTTTGGCGTTCAGGGGGTGGGTGGGTGAGGGACCTAACATTTTGTGTAGCAATAACGGTGAAAGATACAGCCGTGAAACTTAGTTTTCCCGAAAGGTCGTATTGTGGAGGGGTGCCTCTCGGCGCCTGTTTTTTGAAATAATGAATTTTAAAGTTACAGTGGGCCATTGAAATTAGCCCCCAAAATCTTTAGTAATTTAGTCAGCCGGCTTCTCCTAACACCACTTGCTATTCACACACATTAAGAAAACGGCGTCTCTTCTGATGTTGTGAACAGTCCCTACCTGAGCATCGGGAAATTTGGATTTTGGGGCTAATTTCAATGGCCCACTGTAACTTTAAAATTCATTATTTCAAAAACAGGCGCCGAGAGACACCCCTCCACAATACGACCTTTCAGGAAAACTAAGTTTCACGGCTCTATCTTTCACCGTTATTGCTACACAAAATGTTAGGTCCCTCACCCACCCATCCATTGAACGCCAAAAATCGATATCTGGATATACGGAACGGCTGAAAGGATTTCGATCAAATTTGGCACGATTAGAGATCTTAGTGGGAAACCTCTAAAGTCAGAGTTTCATTCCGATTGGTTGAATATCTCCAGAGATATAAAGGGCCAAAGTCGGTTTTTTTTTTGGGGGGGGACTCTGGGTGGCTGGGCTTTACTAACTGCTAACTGCTGTAGATGGTTTTGATATATATATATATATACATATATATATATATATATATATATATATATATATATATATATATATATATATATATATATATATACATATATATATACATATATATATATATATACATATATATATATATATATATATATATATATATATACATATATATATATATATATATATATATATATATATATATATATATATATACATATATATATATATATATATATATATATATATATATATATATATATATATATATATATATATATGTATGTATGTATAATGTATATATATATATCCATATATAAATGTATACTGTATATATATATATATATATATATATATATATATATATATATATATATATATATATATATATATATATATATATCGCAAGAATGAAACGTTTTCGCGTGAACAAAGGAAAACGAAAAAAATCATTAGAAATATTTTAAACAAATGCCCAAAACTGGAATTTTCAATACTTGCTCAAAGGAGGCTGTTTAACTCCTAGACTGAGATATCACAGCAGCCACGGATAGCAGCCTGGATATTTCAGCAAAAAAAAAAAAAAAAAAAAATATATATATATATATATATATATATCGTCCCTGCCGTGACAAAGGGGCGTATCTCAAAAAAGTTGAAAATTGAGATAATATCACCATTATGTTTCTTGCGGCGAGTTTTATAGTGTGACAAAGTGGCGTATCTGTACGTCTAACGGTTGTCGTTTTAGACCATCTATAGGTGAGGACTTATCTAAAAAAAGAATGACCATTCACGAGACGTATAGGCGTAACTAAAGTTACGTCTCTTTGTAGCGTTTCAAAAAGAGCAATATCAACATGACGACCAGGCGTATCTTGAGATACTCCTATGTGTAATACCATTTAGATTACCATACGACAGATTTCATCGACTTATGCCTTAGTGTAAACAAAATGTACGCTATAAAGTGCTTTAATGAAAATATATTACATCATAAAATCGTTCATATCGATGTAAGTCGTGACAGTGCATAACATAGTGAGACTTCGAATTAGGTCTCTCTCTCTCTCTCTCTCTCTCTCTCTCTCTCTCTCTCTCTCTCTCTCTCGTTAAAACTTCTCACTACAAATACACAAAGGCCAATTTAACAGGATAGATTTTTTCAAATACCAGTTACTACATTCATGAAGATAAATAACTGTAACTGCTTTTAAGTAAAATTCGTCTCCTTATTCGTGGCATAACAAGGTACTTATCCCTATACACCTTCAGAGCAAACAAAGTCTTTGTACTTTAACGTTAATCTGTTTATGCACTTAGTCATCTGCGTTCTCCATAACAGCAAGTATACAAGTGGTATCGGTTTTTTTTAACTGAATATTACTTTCAGTTCTAGTATCTTAACTAGTTCCGTCATTTTTTGATTTCCATACTATATAGCCTATTTCAATTAAAACAAACTTTTTAACTTACTGTTTATATTCGACTTCCATCAGTCAATTTATTTTCGCATTCAATAATAGATATAAACTACAGCTAAAACACACATACACACACACATACACACATTTCGTAATCTTTTTATGCTTAGGGGTAATAAGGTAATGAGTATGAAAACCCAAAACCAGGAAAATGGTTGCAGCGAGGAACATTCTTAAACCCACTATACTATAGTAGTTGTAATGTAGTTACCTGCAGCAAACTACTGTAGGTAATAAATGCTCGTCATTCTCAGACGAAGAAAGGGAGGACATACTTCAGGCTTATTATGGAACCAATAGTCTTCAGCTGTAAAGAGTTTATTGTTCGCTTTGTGAAAGCTACTAAGGTAAAGCAGAGAACTGTGAAAGATCAGGGTTCTAGAAGATTTTTTTCTTCGTACTTCTCCTTATCAAAGAACGGAGAGCATCTTCCTGTTTGCAAAACTGTTCCTGAACACTCCTAATATCTCGGAAAAACTCTTAGAGAGTCAGTCTACAGGTACGGTGGAAAAAGATAAGAGAGGAGGTAGAGCTGCATATTATACAAAAAAGAGGACAACGCAAGGAGACAAGCAATCACTGAATATGTTAATCAATTTCCACGAATGGAATCCCACTGTTGTCGACAGGAAGCTGTAAAGAGAAAGGAAGATGGAGCTAAACATGATACTGATCCTTTTCTCAATGCTGCAACATTGACCTTCAGCAGGTTATTTACCTCCCAAGGACAAATGATAACATGCTTTATTATAGGATGAGATTGGCTAACTATAATCTTACCATCTATAACTTGCAAAGTAAGGCTTTCCATTGCTTTACTTGGTATGAACGACAAGGAAAACGAGGATCCACTGAAACTGGCACCTGCTTAAGTATTTACTTTGATAAACTGGATGTTGCCGGGGTCAAAACTGTAAAACTGTTTGCGGATGGGTGTCCTGGACAAAATAAAAATTCTGTAATCACAGCCATGCTCTTGCTTTCACTATGTAGACTGAGAAGTATTGAAAAGATGCACTTAATTTTCTTCAAGGCCTATCACGGCCAAAACGAAGGTGGCTCTGCACACAGTGCCATTAGCACTGCCCTTGACAATGTTGGTGACCTTTATGTGACTTCTAAATTAATACCCATTTTTCGACTAGCAAGGAAAAACAATCCTTATTTTGTTCATCCAGTCCAGACTCCTCATTTTCTCGATTTTAAGACAATGGCAAAAGTCTTCGTATACTACCCATCAGAATAAATGACCGAGGAAATTCTCTTAATTGGACAGAATTGAGAGAAGTAATGGTGCAAAATAGTTCTTTGGATAAAATTTTCTCAAAATTAGTCACCTAACTGAACGCTTCAGATCTATAACATTGAAGCAGCGAATGCAGGTTGACCCAAGGAAGTGTTTTAATAAGTATTGTCAACAGAGTATGACTTATCTATTATTATTTTTGATTACATCCATAATGAGTTAGCTTTTTGCATATTATTCTCTAGCATCATGAAATGTTTACCTAAGCGATAATTTCCCCGGGTCATTTCCGAAACATCGCTGAAAAAAGTAGTAAAAATAAGGTCACTTTCCATGTCGTGAATGAACAAACCGGCAAACTAATAAAACCAATAAAAAAAACAGCCTCAATGATGAAGTAATCAAAATAATGCTTTCTACGACAACGTGAAGGGTAAGGGAGGGAATCTTCACAAGAAAAGGATACACATCTTCTGCATAATTAATATATTCTGTAAATTCAGATCCTTCTCTTAAGAGATTAAAGGAAACAACTAAGGCGTAACTAAAGTTTTTGAAATTTAAAAACTTTTCGTAAAAGACGAAAGGGCGTATCTATTTCAACCCCCCCTAAGCATAAGAAAGAGTAGAATTTTTGTAATTATATTACATCTAAGGCAAACTACATTCTTTTGAAAAACTGTATGCCAATTTTATTCTTACTGCCTTCAGGATTAAACGAGCAGTTAACAGAAACATTAGCTCAAAAACTTTAGATGGCTCTCCTGAAAAAGTGAAAAAACTGAGATACGCCACTTCGACTTGGCAGTGACGATATATATATATATATATATATATATATATATATATATATATATATATATATATATATATATATATATATATATATATATATATATATATATATATATATATATATATATATATATATATATATATATATATATATATATATATATATGTATATATAAAATATCCTGCATAAAAAATCGGGTATCAGTTTCACAACACTAATGCAAGGGCTACGTACGTTTAGTTATAGTATAATATTTATTTGTACACAGTTGCGAATCGTATACCAATGTATCAAGCTTTACGTAATGTACCCAGTTACACGGTTTGTGTGTATGTATATACATATATATAGAATATTTCATTATACAACGTTATGACAAAATATCCACGCGAATTATAAGTTATTTCACCAAAGTGATGAGCAGAAATATGCGACAGGCATAATGCTACAAATTACTTCGCGAGCCCTAAAAGAAATTACGAGTTACTCTCAGGAAAATCAATTCATTTGCTGTATTTTAAACTTCCATGAAAGACAAGTAAAAGAAAGGAGTAAGAAACGAAAATAATACTAGCAAAATTAGCGATTTCAAGGATAGCCAAAGATCGCATTCGGCCATGTTCCAAGAAGCAAGACACTACATAGACTTTAGAGTCCTTGGCAAATGGCAACATCGTTCGAGACAACTCAACCTCTGACATTTGGACCTTCGGACCTTCGACTGTGACGTCGTTCTGGGCGGTAGACTTTTAACAGTTGTTTGCTAAGTGATAGTGTTTTCGTCGAGAGTGGCGATATTCAATTCCTCCGTGATTTATCGTGGCGTAATTGGTCCTGTTGAGGAGTTTTTACAGAAAAACCGGTTTTCACGCGGCTGGACTCCAGTTGGCGCTTGAGTTTTCCATCGATTGTTGCCACTTCGTTGGTCGAGCTGTAACAAACCCCGGGCTTCTAAAAGGTAACACTGGAACTTTACTACATTATTGCTAATCTTGTGTATTATTTCTGGGGATTTTCGAATTTTGCTGTGTGTTTAGTCTCGTACAATTCTTTGGCAGTCGTCATAACTATTTCTGTGGGCGTTTACCCATAATCTGACGTGAGTAAACGCCCAAAATTTACGAGATTCAGAGTAAGTTACGCACAGCTCTAAAGCTTTCTCTTTTCCAGGATGTTTTTGGTAAGAGTTTGACTTTTAGTTTGTTCTAATGGTGAAGCTTCACGCATGATACAGCTGCTCACTTTAGCAACAGGTATGTAGGAAGTATTTTATTTCCGCTAAGTTTAGTTTTGTAATTGTTTGTAAAATTTTCTTATTTTTCATTTTATTTTTAAAAGTTTTGGAATTTTTTTAATGTCATAAAATTACTTGATTAATTTTTGTAATTTACTTTAAATTTTTGCAATTTACTTTAAATTTTTGCAATTTACTTTAAATTTTTGCAATTTACTTTAAATTTTTTGCAATTTACTTTAAACTTTTTTGCAATTTATTTTAAACTTTAAATTTTTTGTAATTTATTTTTTAAATTTTTGCAATTTACTTTAAATTTTTGCAATTTACTTTAAATTTTTGCAATTTACTTTAAATTTTTGCAATTTACTTTAAATTTTTGCAATTTACTTTAAATTTTTGCAATTTACTTTAAATTTTTGCAATTTACTTTAAATTTTTGCAATTTTAAATTTTTGCAATCTACTTTTTAGTTTTTCTTAAATTTAATTTTTGTAAAAAAATTACTTTTTTAATTTGTATATACTGTTCTTGGACAGTATATACACCTTATCCTCCACCCCGTAGGGGGCGGCGCCCTTGAAGGGGTGGGGGAGCCCCCATGTACTGCAGAGTAGGTCGCAAGACCTACTATGCAGATTCTTGGGTGGTTTTTGTTCTTACTAATCAAATTTCCTTTCAGGTGGTAAATATGACTTAATCTATTAGTTTTCGTGTCTTAATCTTATTAGTTTTCGTGTAAGTTCAGATAGGTGTTAGGTGTTAGGTGTTTAAATGTGCTGGGCTACTTCCCACTCGGTTAAGTTTGCAGAAACTCCCTAAGGTTTTAGGAAATTAGTTTGCCATCAAACGGCAATATTCAGTAGTAAAACAAATTAAATTTATGTATAGGTCTGGCGTCTGTTATAATTTAGAATTTTAGCTTCCTGAAAATGGAATAAGTTTGTGAGGTTATGGCTAATACCCATAAAGGTTTTGCCTGAATTTAAATTAAGCTTAAGGTTGGCGTTAGGCTCGATAGAATTTTCAGAGGATTCGAACTTTGCATTTCCTTTATTGCAACCGAAAATCCCTGGTTATAGGGGTTATAGGAAGCTCCCTAGATGTACGGGTCATTTACGATAATACGGGTTGCTTATCCAATTGCTAATCTCTTGAAAATCATCAAAGCTATGCAAATTTTTCCCCAGACAGAGATTATATCCAGAGTGTTTGGATTTCTGCTGTTAGAGGGAATTAGTTTTATGAAGTTTGCTAGTAGCTCATAGCTACTGTAGGTCCTTTTAGCTCCTGTTACCAGACTAACACGAAAGCAATTTTAAGTTGAAAGTATAGAAATATTTGTTACAAAATTTTTTGCATAGAATAATTTTTTATACTATTAGGTTACTCATAGCGTAAGAAGTGTATTTATGATATCCGCTAATATTGACTTGTATGTTAATCTATGCATATAGGCATTGAGTTTGTCACTCTGTGGATATGGGCATTGAGTTTGTCACTCTGTGGATATGGGCATTGGTTTTGTCACTCTGTGGATATGGGCATTGGTTTTGTCACTCTGTGGATATGGGCATTGAGTTTGTCACTCTGTGGATATGGGCATTGAGTTTGTCACTCTGTGGATATGGGCATTGAGTTTGTCACTCTGTGGATATGGGCATTGAGTTTGTCACTCTGTGGATATGGGCATTGAGTTTGTCACTCTGTGGGTGTAGGCATTGAGTTTGTCACTCTGTGGGTGTAGGCATTGAGTTTGTCACTCTGTGGGTGCAGGGCAGAGTTTGTCACTCTGTGGGTGTAGGCAGCGAGTTTGTCACTCTGTGGGTGTAGGCAGCGAGTTTGTCACTCTGTGGGTGTAGGCATTGAGTTTGTCACTCTGGGTGTAGGCATTGAGTTTGTCACTGTGGGTGTAGGCAGCGAGTTTGTCACTGTGGGTGTAGGCAGCGAGTTTGTCACTCTGTGGGGTGTAGGCAGCGAGTTTGTCACTCTGTGGGTGTAGGCATTGAGTTTGTCACTCTGTGGGTGTAGGCATTGAGTTTGTCACTCTGTGGGTGTAGGCAGCGAGTTTGTCACTGTGGGTTAGGCAGCGAGTTTGTCACTCTGTGGGTGTAGGCAGTGAGTTTGTCACTCTGTGGGTGTAGGCAGCGAGTTTGTCACTCTGTGGGTGCAGGCAGCGAGTTTGTCACTCTGTGGTGTGTAGGCAGCGAGTTTGTCACTCTGTGGGTGTAGGCAGCGAGTTTGTCACTCTGTGGGTGTAGGCAGCGAGTTTGTCACTCTGTGGGTGTAGGCAGCGAGTTTGTCACTCTGTGGGTGTAGGCAGCGAGTTTGTCACTCTGTGGGTGTAGGCAGCGAGTTTGTCACTCTGCGGATGCAGGCAGCGAGTTTGTCACTCTGCGGATGCAGGCAGCGAGTTTGTCACCTGTGGGTGTAGGCAGCGAGTTTGTCACTCTGTGGGTGTAGGCAGCGAGTTTGTCACCTGTGGGTGTAGGCAGCGAGTTTGTCACCTGTGGGTGTAGGCAGCGAGTTTGTCACCTGTGGGTGTAGGCAGCGAGTTTGTCACCTGTGGGTGTAGGCAGCGAGTTTGTCACCCTGTGGGTGTAGGCAGCGAGTTTGTCACCTGTGGGTGTAGGCAGCGAGTTTGTCACCCTGTGGGTGTAGGCAGCGAGTTTGTCACCCTGTGGGTGTAGGCAGCGAGTTTGTCACCCTGTGGGTGTAGGCAGCGAGTTTGTCACCCTGTGGGTGTAGGCAGCGAGTTTGTCACCTGTGGGTGTAGGCAGCGAGTTTGTCACTCTGTGGGTGTAGGCAGCGAGTTTGTCACCTGTGGGTGTAGGCAGCGAGTTTGATTACTCCATGAACATAGGTGTAACAAGCTAAGCTATTTTTCATCAATGAGAATCGCTTGTTTAACAACGTATTTTCTCTTTTTCGGACGAGACTTGTCACAGGCGAGGTGCGAACGTAGTGGCTGGTAGTACCAGTGGGCAGTTACTGACCAGGTTACTAACTAGACGTCTCGAGAGCTTGGCCGTCTTTGTCTTATTTCGGCATTGCATTGCAGTATCGATAATTAGGACGCTGATGGAGATAGTCTTCGATGTATTGTGGTAATGGCAAGATATGTATTTGCATGTGTTAGGATGTTATCAAGAATCCAGGACTTGCTATTGTCGCTATTGCTTTTGTTGCTATGACGCATAACTTAAATATTGTCGTTCTCCAATTATTAGTAATTACATCAATTATCAAATTCTTTGTTTATTCAGGGTTTTTATTCATAAGCCTTTGTTGTACCGAGTTGTCCATGGAATACTGAGAACGGATATGATTTATATAACCTTGTTATTGGGTAAAGACCCGTAACACTAGGCAATGCGTTTGTTGCTCTATGAACACAGGCGATGAGTTTGTTCTATGAAGACAAACATTGAGTTTTACTCGAACATTTAGTTTTTCCGAGTACAATGAGTGTTGCTCTATGTACACAAGCAATGAGTTTTACTTAAACACAGGCAATAAGTTTGATATTCATGCACAAGCAATGAGTTTGTAATGTTACTCATGAATACTGGCAAGTTTTGCGATGCCGTTCATGAACGTGGGAAATGAATTTATTTTCAATCGAGCCCTGTCAAATGCGTGTTAGGCTATCCGTGAACGTTATTTTTTTTTAGAGCTCAGCTGGTTCCTTAACTTTTACCCGATTTCTTGAAAGATCGAAGGTATCTTTTTAAGGATACGACTTTGATCATAGCATGTGGGTCATCTTAATTTTGAATTTGGCGGTTTTCAGAATAGTACAGTGTTAATATACAAATTTTGAGTGGTTTCAACGTAGTGAAATTTTTTTATTTAAAATGGCGTCAGCAGCGGAGTAGCATTGTAAAGTATGTTATACAGTATTAATGGATAATTATGGTAGAAAATGTACGAGATATTCTTACTCCAGAGGGTTACAAGTTTTCAGTGGGTAATTACATTTTTTTGGGCATTGGTTCCAGAAAAGTTTTCAGTGGGTAATAACATTTTTGGGGGCATTGGTTGGAGAAACATTTTCAGTGGGTAATCACGTTTTTTGGGGCATTGACTGGAGAAAAGTTTTCAGTGGGTAATAACATTTTTAGGGGCATTGGTTGGAGAAATGTTTTCAGTGGGTAATAACATTTTTTGGGGGGCATTGATTGGAGAAACATTTTCTGTGGGTAATAACATATTTTGGGTCATTGATTAGAGAAGTTTTCAGTGGGTAACCCACATTTTTTGGGCATTGATTGGAGAAATGTTTTCAGTGGGTAATAACATTTTTTGGAGGGCATTGGTTGGAGAAACATTTTCAGTGGGTAATAACATATTTTGGGGCATTGATTGGAGAAACATTTTCAGTGGGTAACCTTTTTTGGGCATTGATTAGATAAACGTAACTCAAGGTTTGTATAAGCCAATTACCCTTAAAGTAAAATATACCTATTTCAAGAAATATTAGAGTTAAAGTTCCCTTGACGTAGCTGCCGAATAATTGCCTTAAGAACATTTTCTGCGAACATTCTCTGCTGCCGTTGTTTTTCTGTTACAGGTCACAAGTTGCTGGAGGAACCAGAATTCAAGAGATTGTGCAGACACGGGGCAGATTTGCGAACCTGTGTTTTAGGCTGCCATTTCTAGGAATCCAAGATGGCGACTACATAAAATCCTGATAGGTTTTTAAGTTAGGTTCCTCGGATATTTTGCATTCGTAAACCACCTCCATTTGCCTGTGTATTATAATTTTTTTAAATTAATAAATAATGGGTCTTTAGTCTTCAGTTCTTGAATACTTCCTCTGTATTTTTATAGGGGAAAACAGATTGTGGAATCTGGTTTATCATCCATATAATTACAGATGTTGAGTGTAAAAACTCCTTAATTTAGAAATATACCACACTGTTTAACAGTATTCACGTGAGTGAATACACATGTGAAAAGCCTATATCAGATTTTAAACATAAGCAAATTAATGTAAGCCACCCTCATGGAATTGTTGAAAATTCCATTTGTTCAACACTTAGTGGAAAAGTGGTTTGGGTATTGGTGGTTAAGACTCCAATGCCCTTAGCTAATTTGTGGGACAACGAGCTGAAATCTGACTCCATACTAATGAATAAATGCATATTAATGAATAAATGTTCAATACCAAGAGCAGTTAATTGTATTGGGAACAAAAAAATGGTCAATTACATAATTTTACTACTTTAGAACAATGTGTATTTTGAAGGTAAAACTAAATATCAAGTTTTGTTTCATGGACTCGTACAAAGAAATTTCCACTCATTGGTATAACAATTTGATAATGTGATAGTCGGCTACACTTCCATGGGCGAAGGTCTTAAGCTACGTGGCTAAATATAAGGGTTCCAGGATAATTGCCCCAGACAATTACCCCATAGGACAACTGGCCCCAAGAGAATTTTAAAAAAAGTTATATTAGTTCCCAGTCATTTAGAAAATACTTAGTGTTATCCACAAACAATTCTCGAAGAAATTGTTACTTATTACATAATCACTGTCTGGTGTAGAAAAAAAAATTAACATCGTAAATACAAGCCAATGACTAGTCTGCATTTAGTCGTTTGGGAAATAGAGGCACTTTCCTCTGTAAATAAACAATTCTTGATATTATTACTAATATAATTAGCCTAGTTAACAAAATGCCTATAAAAAATCAAGATAGTAAGTAGCAACAAGCCAATGTCTGGTCAGAATTCAATCTTGAACCTGATCAGTACATCTACACCTCTCAGATAGAATCAATGATATCACCCATCATGGCGTTCGTCCAAAGTGAACGTGGTAAAATGAAGCTTATTTATGATGGTTACATCTGTGAATCGCAAAGAATTGGCTATTGTGTTCTTATGAATGTGAGAAACGTCGCCATAGCAACTGTATAGTCAAAGAGTTTGCATTACTGAAGGTTCTTTGCAATGTCCCTTCGGTCCCTAGCTGCAACCCCTTTCGTTCCTTTAACTTTACCTCTACTCAAATAATCTTTCTTCCAACTTACTTTCCAGGCTCTCCTAACAATTGATTCATGGTGCAACTGGGAAGTTTTACCACTATTACACCTTTCAAACCTTTTACTGTCAATTTCCGTCTCAGCGCTGAATAACTTCATAGGTCCCAGTGCTTGGCCTTCGGCCTAAATTTTATATTCAATTCAATCAATACCAAATGGTACCTCGGCTCAACTGCCACCTGTAAGGCTGAGTCCACTCGATCGAACTTTGCTTCTTATCGAGCAAAGATCGGTAAATGTGAGCAGTGTAAGCCTGGTGCTGACGGCAGCAAGAGTGTGACTGATGTACGAGAAAATGGACCGTTATAGACAAAGCTTCTCACATCCCAAAGGCATAAGGGTTGATGATATAACTATATCAAGGTCAAAGTTAACGCACGAGACCAGTAAACCTTGGACGTGTTTAAATGTAGGGGATAACAGAAATGATAGTTCACTGACATTGATGAACAACGCAACTTCGTACGTCAGACAACGACCTCCCCAAACCCATCCCTCAATCTTAACTAGCAAAGAGCAAAGCCTGGTTACTTCGATAATCATACGAAAAAACCTAGACAGAATTGACATGGTCATTCCATCAGAGTACAAGCTGATGGTGAAGATTTTCTGCTTTATGACAGTGGATCAAATGAGCAGCGTATCCTTGTTTTTTTTTACATCTGCAAATATCAGCCTACTGAAGAATTCAAATAGTTGGTTTGGCGATGGGACGTTTCAAGTTGTACCCTGGCTTTGTTACCAAAAGAGTTATTCCTTGTGTTTGTGCTCTGCTACTGAACGAACAACGAGCAACTTAACAAGACTGTTCTCCAACAACTCCTCACTATGAATCCTCTGCTTAATCCAAAGACCTTCCTTCTAGACTATGAACTAGCTGCTAGGAGTGCTATTGAAGAGGTCTTCCCCAACAGTCATGGGATGTTTCTACCACTTATCACAAAGCGTTCTGTACCGCAAGGTGCAGGAAGAGGGTCTTTAAAGTAAATACCAAACTGACGATAATTTTGCCTTGCAAATTCGTCTGATTCCAGCTTTGGCATTTGTTCCGCCAGATAGTGACTGATGAAGCATTTGAGACACCGCAAGAGATTTTGCCACCTGAAGCTGATCCTGCCATAGGCTATTTCGAAGATAATTAAATTGGCAGAAACCGTCGACATACCAGGCGACCCCGTAAGGGGGTATACACCTTTCAGACCTACCTACTCTCAATTTCCTTTCCAGCGCTGAATGACCTCGTAGGTCTCAGTGCTTGGTCTTTGGCCTAAACTCTATATTCAATTCAATTAACACAATATGTATGGTCGTGTAGTCGATGATTTACGTTGTACTAACAGCTCATTGGAAGAATGGCGTAACCACATGTATGGAAATTTCATTAATAACGAATAGAATACAGGATTAGGCCAAAGGCCAAGCGATGGGACCTATGAGGTCATCCAGCTCTGAAATGGAAATTGATAGTAAAGAAGGTTTGAAAGGTGTAACAGGAGGAAAACCTCAAAGCAGTTGCATTATGAAACAATTGTTGGAGTGTGTGGAAAGTCAGATGGGAGAAAGAGAATATGAACGGAGGTACAGTAAAAGGAATGAAAGAGGTTGCAGCTAGGGGCCGAAGGCACGCTGCAAAGAACGTTAAGTAATGCCTACAGTGCACCAAGTGAGGTGCACTGACGACACTAAACCCCTACGGGGTCACCATCAATCAAATGCTTGCACTGGAAGCGTTATCTAGATTCCAGCGTCAGAATAGCCATCTGTTGGACTTTTTGAGATATATAGCCCAATATTTACAATTTTACTATATAAAAAATTGCTTTTTAGTATTTTTAAAACTTACAAATTTACAATTTTAAGTTACATTATTTTTTAACATTCGTGTATTATTGAATAATTCTTCTTAAAGGATAACAAATAAAACATTAGTTTTATTAGTTTTAGCAGTATGAATCTCCCATAGTTGTTTTGTCTGAATTTTCTCTAAAGGGGCGATTCTCCAGGGGCAGTTGTCCTGTGGAGTCAGTTGTAGTGGGGGGGGGGGCATTTGTGTACAGGGGCAGTCGTCCTGATACCAAATATAGAATTTAACGGAGGTAAAATGAATTTTAAGTTATACATAATAAAAAAAAATCTGAAATATTCAAATTAAGGTACATGATTAAATGAAGGATTTAATCCAAGTGAAAAGAATTTTAAGTGATAGGTTATACAAAAATATCTGAAATACTGAAGTTAAATTCTTGTTAAAGTATTACGCGCTGTTTTTAATGGGGGGGAGGGGAGCGGAGGTCGTTTGGCAAACAAATCTGGTTGACCGCATAAAGCTTTGAGATGCAAAGTTTCTTTTACCAAAAACATTTAATAATTTGTTTTAACGATTTCCGTTTAATAGGTCACGCCGATTCTGAATAACCTCAAGGATCCCAGCGCTTTGCTTTTTACCTAAATTTCATATTCCATTCAATTAAATACGTCATTAGTATAGGGTAATGACAATTTATATTCACAACTATCCATGAAACACCCGTAGAGTGGTAATGCCATCAGTGCGCCTCATGAGGTGCACTGTAGGCATTACTTAAGGCTCTTTGCAGCGTCCCTTCGTCCCCTAGCTACAACCCCTGTCATTCCTTTTGCTGTACCTCCGTTCCTATTCTCTTATATCTTTCCTTCCACCCTCTCCTGAGTGCAACTGAGAAGTTTTCCTCCTGTCAAACCTTCCAACCTCTCTACTCTCAATTTTCCCTTTCAGCGCTGAATGACCTCACAGGTCCCATTGCTTGGTCCAAGGCTTACATGCTATATTGTATTCTATTCTGTCCATGAAACAAATTTAAAGACCAATAAGTTTCAGGACTGGTTGTTTAGATAGTAACTATTACAGATACTATTGGCTTCGTTTGTGAATTTGACACCGAACAGGAGATAATGAGCAAAATAGTCGAACTTAGTAATCAAAGACGTTTGGGGGATTTTAATATGACTGTCGTTAGATATGGAATGCTTCATGTAGATGTATCATATGAAATGGTATTTGTGATAATGGGTTTCTTTAATGACTATCGTTTCTTCTGATTACGGAAATGAAAACTGTTAACGCCTGAAGGAATTTGTAAATTGTAAAACTTATAGTCCTTTACTTAGCAGTAAGTAAAGGACGACAAGTCGAAAGGCCTTTCAGCACTCCAATGTTTAGCTTTCCTCCGTGGATTTTGTCTTTATTTACGTATTCATCACGTTCCAAAATTTCGTGATTCAGTTATACATGTATGTATGTATATATATATATATATATATATATATATATATATATATATATATATATATATATATATATATATATATATATATATATATATATATATATATATATATATATATATATATATAAGCATGTATGTACATATACTCATCACGTATCGTTCTTGTACCTGGCACCAACGTCGCTCCGTGTCAGCCTTTTCTCAATCAGGACAGAAGGCGAGTGCCGTTATAATACGCATATTGAAAAGGCTTCGGTCTGGACAAACCACTCCTGAAGGCGTGAAAATTATGTATGCAAGAGAACCTGATTCCAGCACCGCCCGACACTGACCCGGCCCAGATTTTTGTTGAACATTAGTCTCCGCAGCAGCAACAATGCCAGTATCATTCTCGAAGACAAAGAAGAAAAAAGGAAGAAGAAGTTTTGACACCCACAAAGAAGCGCTGCGTTTATATGGCCGCTCGCTTCTGAGTGGACACATTTGCTATATGTCTTCAAATCGTATTGCTTGAAGAAATGCCAGTGTCTACCTCATCAGGTATGATTAACGTTGTGCTGATTATAATATCACTCGTTGTTCAAAAAGTGCAATAGAGGCTTTCAACGTGCGACATAATCTTTCCCTCTTACTTAGAATTTGTTAGAAAATGAAAGACGGGGAACAGAACAATAAAAATAACAAAGAAACACAAATCTACAGGAAGATCAGTGCATACATATTTCAACAGCAACGCTAATCAGATTACTAAGGCTACTCCACTTGGTATGTTCCTGGAACCTTCGCGTGCAACGACTGTCAAAGTCAAGCAAGAGTCTTCTAAAAATTAAAATATGCCTCTTACAACATTCCGTCTACAGTAAGAAGGAGTTCGTTTGCACTTTGTTGCTAGTTTTCAACAAAAATCAGACGGAAAAGTAGAGAAAACTTCTTTTAAAAGCAGCCTCTCTCTCTCTCTCTCTCTCTCTCTCTCTCTCTCTCTCTCTCTCTCTCTGAATGATAATTCCAAGGATCACAAAAACGAGAGTTCCATTGCTATTGGAACCTATGTGTACCTTAGCTCACAAACGGAAGGTGAATGTCTTCTAAAAGATTTTGTTCTCTATAAATCTGAGAAGAAGAAGAAGAAGTCGGTACAATCAGTCAACAAAATAACGACAGTGGAGAGATAAAACGAAAACAACAGACGAAGCAGAAGGGAAATGAGCAAAGCAAAGAAAGAGGTATGAAGAGAACTGTGAATAATAGGGGAAACTAAAAAAATAAGATGATACGTGCAGAAAAAAACGACATTTCGACGGATGTTTCAAAAGAAAGTGGATTTCCTCAAAGGGATTACCGTCTAGATGCGTGACACATGTCTTCCACCCGCCCAGGGAAGGAGGAAGGAAAAAGGTGTAGAAATCGGGGAAAACAGAAGTACACCGGGAGAGTTCCGGTGCCAAGACAAGAGAAAGGTCACTGCCGGGTGCTGGCTGTAACTGAAAATTCAAGGATGAACCATTTGTGCAGAAAACTTTCTCAAAGTTATTTAGTTAATGTACTAACAAAGATGACTCATTCAATTAATATATATATATATATATATATATATATATATATATATATATATATATATATATATATATATATATATATATATATATATATATATTACACACACACACACACACACTCTCTCTCAGCAAGTCTTTGCAGACGCGCTTGCCAACCAAATACCTGTCTACATCTAAATGAGACCCCCATAATGAATAATTGCCAAATACGTAATTCATTGCTGAAGGTAATTTTATTGAAATGATCACGAACCATTGTGGGTGGAATTCTGACTCGTCTCGGTTGGTTAGATCCAGTTCAGAGGCCCACGCCAGGCCTCTTTCTCCCCTTCAACACCAGACCGTGGTGGCATAAGGCCAGCTTGATACAAACCAACCACCTGGACCGTGACTCCGCTGTCCATCAGACGAGGGGAGAAAGATAGGCCGCGTCACAGCACGAATGAATGACAGTGGGTCGTAATATATGATTTCATACTTCCTCTTCTTCTTCTTCTTCTTCTTCTTCTTCTTCTTCTTCTTCTTCTTCTTCTTCTTCTTCTTCCTGGTTTGAGTTGGGCACACGTGTGCCCTTGAAGGGGGGGAAGGAAAGATTCGATTCATTCCGCCCCATTAACAATTTTAGAGTATTAGTCCTGAGGTTTTGGTTTGTTTTTTGGTATTGTTTCTCTCTCTCTCTCTCTCTCTCTTTGTGTGGCTACGTAGACACAATACACAAATGCCCTTAATGTATACATGTATATATATATATATATATATATATATATCTTTCCTTTAGTTAAATGTCTCTGAGTTCTTGAACTTCCAACTGTTATTCCCATCAGGCGTGGGCAAGATATGGGCACCAGGCTGCCCATCCCGCCCCCCCCCCTCTGGATTGGAAAGGGGAAGAATCAGATAAACAGATAAAGAAATGCGACTGTATAATACCTGTTCGTCTTCGCTTTTGGAACGGGGAAAAGAACAGGCTGGATTTTAGACAGAAAGAGGGACAGGTTGACAGAGGGACAGGTTGACAGACTTAAGAGAGAGAGAGAGAGAGAGAGAGAGAGAGAGAGAGAGAGAGAGAGAGAGAGGAGATAGGGAGGTCTGCATACATACTTTCCATCATGAGTTCTTTGTGAACTGGAAAAATGGGCAGAGAGAGAGAGAGAGAGAGAGAGAGAGAGAGAGAGAGAGAGAGAGAGAGAGAGAGTTATTCCAAGTGCCAGAGAAAGTAAACAGTTCTAAGACAGAGAGAGAGAGAGAGAGAGAGAGAGAGAGAGAGAGAGAGAGAGAGAGAGAGAGAGAGAGCCAGAGAAAGTAAACAGTTCTAGAGAGAGAGAGAGAGAGAGAGAGAGAGAGAGAGAGAGAGAGAGAGAGATTGTTCCAAGTGCCGGAGAAAGTAAACAATTCTAAGAGAGAGAGAGAGAGAGAGAGAGAGAGAGAGAGAGAGAGAGAGAGATTGTTCCAAGTGCCGGAGAAAGTAAACAATTCTAAGAGAGAGAGAGAGAGAGAGTTATTCCAAGTGACAGGGAAAGTAAACAATTGTAAGAGAGAGAGAGAGAGAGAGAGAGAGAGAGAGAGAGAGACTTATTCCAAGTGACAGGGAAAGTAAACAATTCTAAGAGAGAGAGAGAGAGTTATTCCAAGTGACAGGGAAAGTAAACAATTGTAAGAGAGAGAGAGAGAGAGAGAGAGAGAGAGAGAGAGAGAGAGAGAGAGAGAGAGAGAGACTTATTCCAAGTGACAGGAAAGTAAACAATTCTAAGAGAGAGAGAGAGAGTTATTCAAGTGACAGGGAAAGTAAACAATTCTAAGAGAGAGAGAGAGAGTTATTCCAAGTGACAGGGAAAGTAAACAATTCTAAGAGAGAGAGAGAGAGAGAGAGAGAGAGAGAGAGACTTATTCCAAGTGACAGAGAAAGTAAATAGTTCTAAAAGAGAGAGAGAGAGAGAGAGAGAGAGAGAGAGAGAGAGAGAGAGAGGTCTGGATGCATACTGTCAATCAATAGTTCTTGGGAACTGGAGAAATGGCTAGATAGACAGACAGACAGAGAGCTGTCCGTCCAAATTTCTTGAGGGGCCCAAAGGACAGACTGGCGGGCGAATAAGTAAGGAAACTGCGCTGGCAGAGAAAAAAAAAAGTAAAAAAGAAAAATAGAAAAAAGTAAGAAGAAAATTAGAGAGTACGCCTGACCTCAAAAACATATTTTTTCTCCCTCATTCTTTCTAAGAGCTGAGTGTTGCAACACGATGATTTATCCGCTCAATAAATAGAGCGCAAAAAGTAGAGCTTCCGACCCAGTTTGCTCTGTTTTGAGGAGTTTCGAGCCAAAGAGAGATAACATGAGATTAATTTTGCAACACGAAAAAAACAAAACAAGAAATGTGTTTGTTTTTCGAGTTTATTTGTTTATTTTTTTCGTTTTGTATTGTTCGAATTTTCCAGTACTTGCATGCTAAGTGATTCTGTTCTGTGAACGTTGCCTCTGGGAAGTCTGGAAAGAGGGTAATTACCTTCCTCATCCCTGTTCACAGCGCTCGACCAATCAGCGCCCGTAGTCGGTGGAACGAGGAAGCTCTCCTCCAAAAGATTATGGATGCCAAAGGATATCTTATCACGCCGACCAGCGTCTGTACTATTTGAATGCTTAATCTTTCAATTAACATCTGCTTTTCTCATCTGGGTAGGCGGATGGGAAACATACTAAGTTCTCATTACACACCCATGTCATTTTTGCAAGGCCGCATTGCTGGATTAACACGAACGAACAGACATCTTCCAGTATGTGCTGGTTCTGCGAATCAGATTCTCCCACAGGATTTGCCAAGCCTCCTTAATTACTCCTTTGATCCTTGGGAGTGTCTCTGTAAGACGAGAGTCCTTCTTTGCATGTTGCCTGAAGTCGTATACATTGCCAAATTGTGGGCTCTTTACACCAGTGTACACTGGTACTTGCGATTTCCTTGCGTCCACACCCCAGATTAGAATAATAAATGTTACCACGTATTTTACATATGTACCACTTTGAATATCAATCATATGCTTGCATAATCATAAATATTCTCATTCGTATGTGTAGCTGGGTTAGGACTGAGCAGACCAAGCGCAGACGTACGTGTCGATTCTAGCTCTTTGCTTATTGAAGGATTTTGCTCAAACTGCGTTCCCCTGGTCATTCTATCACTCTCTCAGCCCCCATTGTGCCTAACTGTTGCACATAATTCCTAGGAGATACAACACATTTCAGTAATTCCTATTCCTTTTTCAGAGGGGTCATGTTGACTAACCTCCATCAGTACTTGAATGAGACACTGCCAACGAATGGACGGAGCTACAGGCATCTTCCATACAAACACTAAACTTTTCACCAGTCCCACTAGCTTCTCCTCACTATCACCAACTTCATATTATAAATCAAGGTTCTGGTCAGAGCTCACACACACCTCTTGCCACCTCAATACTGAATGAAAGAGGAGGATTAATCCTCCCGTTTTGTGGGAAGAACAAATCGTTACTGAAACTTGCAACATACCTTAGGAGTCTTGTGTAGAATGCAATGGACAGCACTGGGACGCGTGAGGTCTATAGAGTGAGCAAGTAAAAGCCTTTTTATTCATGATATAGTGTCTTTTTTTATATACCTGCTTGACTAATTACATATTTCTAAGAGTGTGAGAGTCATTGATGCTTTTCAAAGCAGGCAGCTCCATCTTGATCGGGGAATAAGTTCAATGTTAATTTATTTATAAAATCGATCTCCTTTTCATTCTAGTACTGGCGGGAAGACTTTTTGGAGGGCAACCGCATGATTTCATCTAGTCAAGGCCAAAGGCCACATGCAAATGAAGGAAGGAGGGCAGACGAATATAAATGATTTCCTGACGGAGGAGCCATCTGCCAATTACCCGTGAATGTATTTCTCTCACACATATATATGCCAAGACAAATGCTAGCATTCTGCTAAACAGAAGTCTGGTTTGAAGGTTTGGGGTATTGACAGAAGAAAATAGTCTCTCTCTCTCTCTCTCTCTCTCTCTCTCTCTCTCTCTCTCTCTCTCTCTCTCTCTCTCTCTTTACGTTTACTCCCACTCAACTGGGAGGCTGCGACGACCGAGTTCAAGGTCTAAACTAGTTTAGGTTTGATTCGTTGAGGTTTAGATGGTTTTGGGGTTAGGTTAAGCCAAATCTCGTGAGTGTTGGGATTAGCTTAGGCTTTTAGGCCACCAGGTTTAAATTAGGCCTTTTTTGGGACTTTTTAGATCAAGTCCTCCTGGACTGTATTATGTTAAACCAGGTCTTTTTGGTATGACTGGTGTTAGTTTAGATGAGGACTTCTGGGCTAATGCCTCCCTCTCTCCCGTCTAAACCTATTTTATGTACTGACAGAAATACCAGTGCATTATCCTAACACATGCTCTGTGGTAACCTACTGTATACATATGCAGACATAAATGAGCCTTCAAGAACGAAGCTATTAAGTAATCGGGGGTGTTAATGACCCGAACAATCTTTGGAAGAGCTCCTCTGCAATTCATACATTTGTTTATTTTCCTTTTCAACAGCGTTTTATGCAGATACCGAGGCAGAAGAACGAGGGAGATTCTCTCTTCCTCTGCCATAACATTCACTCTCAGAATCTGGAGTCCTCTGCCTTCCTCTGTGTTCCATGGATGATTTAATTTGTCTCTTTTCAGAGAGGATGGTTAAGCCACCACCTGAGAGGGCCATATGTTCCTTCTTTTCTTCCTTGCTTCTTAATAATAATAATAATAATAATAATAATAATAATAATAATAATAATAATAATAATAATAATGATAATAATAATAATAGCATGAGTCACTAAATTGACGAATAAATCCACAATTGTGTAAATGAAAATATACATTTCTAAATATATTTGCATGTACAGCATTGTGGATTTCTTCACCAATAATAATAATAATAATAATAATAATAATAATAATAATAATAATAATAATAATAATAATGTTCCCAAGTCATTCACCCCTTTTAAAGGAGCTATGTCTTAATTTCTTGAATTATTGGCCAACTTCCTCTCGCTGAATCACGTCTCTCAAGACATTCTTTAATGAGAGCTGAATTACGAAAGTACACATCCGAAGACCTCTGGTGCTATTATTAAGCTGGCGTTCCTCAGGGCGACAGGAAATTCCAAATTAGATTTTTCTTTTGACCTCGTAAAGGTCGGGGGGGATTTCTTGTGTTGCTGGATGGCCTTTCGATTCTGAAAGGTGGGACTATTTTTTTTCTTTTTACTTTTCCAGAATTCATTTTTCAAACTTCAAAGTTTTTTTTATAAAAGGGGATTCACTGCTTATGCCTTCTCCCCTGATTTCGTTTATGTTAAGGCTTTGTTTTATTCATTTTCCTTATTTTTTGTTCATTTTTCTTTGGTTTGGTTCATTTGCGGTTTACTGTAAAAGAAAACTATTGTGCCGGCTTTGTCTGTCCGTCCGCATTCTATTCTGTCCTCATTTTTTCTGTCCGCACTTTTTTCTGTCCGAATTTTTTCTGTCCGCATTTTTTTCTGTCCACACTTTATTCTGTCCAAACTTTATTCTGTCTGCACTTTTTCTGTCCACACTTTTTCTGTCCGCACTTTATTCTATCCGCACTTTTTCTGTCCACATTTTATTCTGTCCGCACTTTTTCTTTCCGCACTTTATTCTGTCCGCGCTTTATTCTGTCTGCACTTTTTCTGTACACACTTTATTCCGTCCGTACTTTTTTCTGTCCGCACTTTTTCTGTCCGCACTTTATTCTGTCCGCACTTTATTCCGTCCGCACTTTTTCTGTCCGCATTTTCTGTCTGCCCTCAGAGCTTGAAAACTGCTGAGGCTAGAGGGCTGCAAATTGGTGTGTTGATCATCCACCCTCCAATCATCAAACATACCAAATGGCAGCCCTCTAGCCTCAGTAGTTTTTATTTGATTTAAGGATAAAGTTAGCCATGATCGTGCGTCTGGCAGGGCTATAGGTGCCAACAACACAGGCCACCAGCGGGCCGTGGCTGAAAGTTTCATGGGCCGCGGCTGAGAGTTCATGGGTCGTGGCTGAGAGTTTCATACGACATTATACGCTGTACAGAAACCTCGATTGCGCTGAAGAGTTAAATTTTACTTTGAAAATTAGGGTTGTAGCTTTGCTTTTGGCCTCAGTTTTAAGGAGCTGAATTTTAAACCTTTTTCATTTGAAAATTAGAGCTAGATCAACCACAATATTCAAACGTTTTATTGTTCTTTCGACGTTGCTGGAAAGTCTTGTTAAGCATGTTCTACTTATTTCTATAATACTGTTTATTAGGCTTCACTTTGTAGATGTGACTGGAATGACCCTCCTACCAGAGTTTTTCCAGCCTTAGCTGTTACAGTAATAATTACAGTAATAATAACAATTCCTTGGCTGGTTACTTTTAAATGCTTTGTAATAGCGTTTTCCAGGCTTATCTAGAACTGCTTATGGAAATTGTTCTGTAAACGGAATTTAAGTTGCTTTGCTTCTAGACTTTAATTCCAGTCTTAGCTGGAAATAAGAGCAAATTCTTCGTAATGTGACTGGAATCAACTGTTTACCAGACCTTAATTCCAGTCTTAGCTGGAAATACAAGCAAATTCTTCGTAATGTGACTGGAATCAACTTTTTACCAGCCCTTCATTCCAGTCTTAGCCGGAAATACAAGCAAATTCTTTGTAATGTGACTGGAATCAACTTTTTACCAGCCCCTAATTCCAGTCTTAGCTGGAAATACAAGCAAATTCTTCTCAATGTGACTGGAATCACCTTTTTACCAGCCCTTAATTCCAGTCCTGGCTGGAAATGAGAGCAAATTCTCCGTAATGTGACTGGAATCACCTTTTTACCAGCCCTTAATTCCAGTCCTGGCTGGAAATGAGAGCAAATTCTCCGTAATGTGACTGGAATCACCTTTTTACCAGCCCTTAATTCCAGTCCTTGCTGGAAATGAGAGCAAATTCTCTGTAATGTGACTGGAATCACCTTTTTACCAGCCCTTAATTCCAGTCCTGGCTGGAAATGAGAGCAGATTCTCCGTAATGTGACTGGAATCACCTTTTTACCAGCCCTTAATTCCAGTCCTTGCTGGAAATGAGAGCAAATTCTTCGTAATGTGACTGGAATCAACTGTTTACCAGCCATTAATTCCAGTCTTAGCTGGAAATAAGAGCAAATTCTTCGTAATTTGACTGGAATCAACTTTTTACCAGGCCTTCACTCCAACCTCGTCATTGCCTGGAACTAGTTTATCTTGAGGTAGAGAGGCCAACGAGAATGGTAGCCTAACGCCCTTTTCTAGCCCAGGCTCGCAGAAAACAGGAAAAAGGTATAGGAATGGAGAAGGTCTGGGACTCAGCCATGAAGGCTGGAGAGTTATAGTGGTCACAGAGGCTGGAAGAGAAGTCCAAAATCTAATCGTCTTGAAGAAGCTGGTTCCAGGAGAAGTTGATAAGTTGTATTCTAACAGAAATCTTTCACATTCACAGTTGATCCCTGATCCCCTTTATCTGCCGAGAGCAACCAGATTCTCTGAACAGCAGCACCAATATGCAGTAAATGTTTTGCCTCGCTGTCGAACAGTTCTCAGTTCCAGAGGTCCTTTATTCCTCACATCTATGGACTGTGGAACAGTCTCCCTACAGAGGATGCCGTGCAATTGGAACTTCAAAAGTTAAGGCGATGATCCAGTGCATTACTACCCTAATGCTATTCTCCTTGCATTTTAATACATTTTTATCTATTTATTAACTTAATGATTTATGTTTTCTTTCTGTAGCTCCCTTTACCTTCTCTTACTTCCTAATGAGCACCAAATTCCTTGGAAGCTTGAATTTCAAGTCAGTGGCCCCTTTGGTGACTTGTTCCATATGAATAGGGTTCATCTTCTGGAGAATAATAATAAAGATAAGATACTTCTATTTTCAGTAAGTGTAAAGGGGCCGGTAGTGAGAGAAGCTGGCCAGAAGCTGAACCTAAACATTTTGTAATTTACGATCGTTTAATCAGGTCAGTGTATCAAGGAAAACTTGAGGAAGTTGAGCAGCCCACTGGAAAAAGACCACAGGAAACAGATAACTCGCTAAAGGCAGAAAATAATGCCCTAAAGCTGAAACAACTAAAGTGGTAAATCTGGTACGCCAGACGAGGACTGAATAATGGCAGTGCAGGACGCATACAGAATACAATTAGCGTGTCTGTCACCTTCTTCTTCTTTGTGCGTTCATTCACAAACTCATGTCTTCTTTTATGCACGTCACAGTCTCTCTGGCGACTGCAGTCAGAGTAGCATGACTCTGAGGAATGAGGAATGAAAATAAAACTGAGTCGATTTGGAAACTTTCCATGGCTCATAATTCTCATACTTTCTTTGGGCTTTCTGATTGGTGATATATATATATATATATATATATATATATATATATATATATATATATATATATATATATATAAATGATTCGTGCTTTCTTAGTTTTGTTATAGATATTTCTTGAATCTTTCGTTTGGGATACCATTTTCAGTTTTCTGTAAAAGAAAACTATTGTGCAGGCTTTGTCTGTCCGTCCGCACTTTTTCTGTAAGCCCTCAGATCTTAAAAACTATCGAGGCTAGAGGGCTGCAAATTGGTATGTTGATCATCCACTCTCCAATCATCAAAAATACCAAATTGCAGCCCTCTAGCCTCAGTAGCTTTTATTTTATTTAAGATTAAAGTTAGTCATGATCGTGCATCTGGCACCGCTATAGGTGCCACCAATACAGGCCATCACCGGGCTGTGGCTGAAAGTTTCATGGGCTGCGGCTGAGTGTTTCATGGGCCGTGGCTGAGAGTTTCATACAGCATTGTACACTGTAAAGAAAACTCGCATTTTTTATTTGTTTTCTTCTATCTTAACTACGTGGAGAATTGTTCAATGTGTCTCTTGCTAATTTGAGTTATGAGGCCTGCTTAGATTACATTTAATATCAACAAATATTACTTGAAAAATCCCGCTTTATTGTTGAAGTTCTTGGTGAATTAGGTTCCAGTTGCTATATTTCTTACCAAGTTATTATTATTATTATTACCTTACAGTATGTATGTCTGCTCTAATCTGTCATTTATGTATTTTTGTACAGAATATTGTTGCTGTAATCCGTCATTTATGTATTTCTGTACAGAATATTGTTGCTGTAATCTGTCATTTATGTATTTCTGTACAGAATATTGTTGCTGTAATCTGTCATTTATGTATTTCTGTACAGAATATCGATACTCTAATCCGTCATTTATGTATTTTTGTACAGAATATTGTTGCTGTAATCTGTCATTTATGTATTTCTGTACAGAATATTGTTGCTGTAATCTGTCCTTTATGTATTTCTGTACAGAATACTGTTGCTGTAATCTGTCATTTCTGTATTTCTGAAGAGAATATTGTTGCTGTAAACTGCCATTTATGTATTTCTGAACAGAATATTATTGCTGTAATCTGTCATTTATGTATTTCTGTACGGAATATTGTTGCTGTAATCTGTCATTTCTGTATTTCTGTACAGAATATTGTTGCTGCAATCTGTCATTCATGTATTTCTGAACAGGCTATTGATGCTCTAATCGTCATTTATGTATTTCTGTACAGAATATTGTTGCTGTAATCTGTCATTTATGTATTTCTGTACAGAATATTGTTGCTGTAATCTGTCATTTATGTATTTCTGAACAGAATATTATTGCTTTTATCCGTCATTTATGTATTTCTGTACAGAATACACATATCATTTTGAATAGCCTAATTTCACAAAGTAGCAGTTTAAGCAAAACAATCATCAAGTAAAAGTTATATAAAATACTGGCGATTCTTAAACGAATGAAAAAATTCAGTGATTCATTTCCCAATTTCAGCAACGATATACCTGACATCATTGCCTCTACTTCTTCTTCTTCTTCCGGTTTTCTATGAGACGCCTCCGTCCCGTGAGAGGCCGCCCGAATAATAATGGTCTTCTTGCCTGTCTCACACAAACCGCACATTTAGTCCCGCGCATCTAAGATATTTACAGACCATCAACACTCATCCCGTTTGTTTTGGTCACGTGACCACACGTGACATGCTTGATTGAGAGAATCGGCTGATTCAGATGGAGAAGATCGACGGCCTCTTTCGTTTGTAACCTTTTGGTGTTCGTCGAGCATATTGCGAAAGCAAACATCTGGTCAAGTACATCGAATGAGTTGTCTGTAATAGTTCTGCTGCGTTCGCAGCTGACATTCGGAAATTTGCAAGTTCGAACGTTTTTCTGAGTGTTTATATTATCGTTGTTGTCGTTAAGCACAGGTAAAAGTAACGAATATGCAAGAAATAAGCAAACCAGTCAGTCTGGAGGCCAAAATATGCCTAGTCTTCTCCATGAGGGATTAAGGAATTCCCCTGGAGCTACTTGTAGGTGCAAACCTGAAATGCTGAGTTTAGGCGCAATTTACAGGTTTCGTGTTTCTGAAGTGTATAGACGTTTACGTATTTCAGATATTTATTTAGTTGTTATTTGCTTCTTTTTAATTGTTGTTTTCATCTATCTGTATTAAATTTCTTTTTTATATGGTCGTTGTATTATATTTGAGCTTACTTGGCATAAATAATGAAACGACAATAACAGTCCAGTCTCAGTACATAAAACCATTCCGTCTCCTTCCATGTGGTATTCTGTTCACTCACATGTGGCACTCTAGGCTTCCATCACTATATCGGGCATTCTACCCTGCTCGACCATATGGGGGGTATTCTACAATTCTCCTACACCAAAGTATACGATATCCTATATTCCCGGACTTGAGACCTTTCAGAAATCCTTCTGTCTAGGAGACTGGTGATTGGTTGGGATTGAAATAAGAGAGATGAGGTGTGAGAGGGAATGGGAATGCCTGGAGTGGCCCTCTGGACTCTATCAAAAGAAAGGAGACTATATCCAGGACCTTTTCTGACTTTGAAACACAGGTTTTGATTTGTGGTTTTATGAAATTGAAGCATTTTCGGTCATTCAGGGTTTTAAGGCAGTGACCCCGCAGCGGGTTAGTGCCGTCAGTGCACCCCATGTGGTGCACTGTAGGCATTACTTAAGGTACTTTGCAGCATCCCTTCGGCGCCTAGCTGCAACCCCTGTCATTCCTTTTACTGTACCTCCGTACATATTCTCTTTCTTCTATCATACTTGCCCACCTCTCCTAACAATTGTTTCATAGAGCAACTGAGAGGTTT
Organism: Macrobrachium rosenbergii; assembly: GCF_040412425.1. Lineage (NCBI taxonomy): Eukaryota > Metazoa > Arthropoda > Malacostraca > Decapoda > Palaemonidae > Macrobrachium > Macrobrachium rosenbergii. The sequence continues at coordinate 18,053,463 of NC_089787.1, read as the reverse complement.
TCCTCCTGTTACACCTTTCAGACCTTTTTACTCTCAATCTTTCCGTTTCAGCGCTGAATGACCTCACTGGTCCCATCGTTTGGACTCTGGTCCAAATTCTTTATCCTGTTCTGTTCTCAAGGCATTGACAAGTGGGGGTTGGAGAGGCTGGACAGGACGATAAAAGGGATCCAGAAAAATAAAAGAGTTAGCAAAGCTTACAGCGCACCGCGCGAGACACGGGGTAAATACAGGTTTTGAAATTCACTGGAATATCGTCTGCGCTGTGCGAGCTCTTGGACACGACGTGATTTTTTTTATATATATAGAAGAGGAGTCAAGATACTCAATTATTCTAGAATGAAACAGAATACAGTGAGATGGAGAAGATAGCGAAAGATGCTAAACAGAATAGGAGAAGAATGTCATTTTTCATTTGTGTACAAAATCTGACGCGTGAAGGTCGCGTAAATGGGGAGAAGAAGAAGAAGAAGAAGAAGAAGAAGAAGAAGAAGAAGAAGAAGAAGAAGAAGAAGAAGAAGAAGAAGAAGAAGAGGGAGGAGGAGAAGAAGAAGACGACGAAGAAGAAGAAGAACAAAAAAAGAATGAGAAGAAGAAGAAGAAGAAAAGAAGAAGAAGAAGAAAGGAAGAAGAAGAAGAAGAAGAAGAAGAAGAAGAAGAAGAAGAAGAAGAAGAAGAAGAAGAAGAAGAGGAGAATAAGAAGACGAAGCAGAAGGAAAAGAAGAAGAAGAAGAAAGGAAGAATGAGAAAGAAAAGAAGAAGAAGAAGAAGGAGAAGGAGAAGGAGAAGGAGAAGAAGGAGAAGGAGAAGAAAAGAAGAAGAAGAAGAAGAAGAAGAAGAAGAAGACGAATATCATCAGCAAACAACACGAAAGCGTCAACACAGGCAGCGGCCTTTAGCCTCATTTGATATCAAATGACGAAATGTCCGACCGCCTTCTTTCTCGCCTGTCCTTCTGTCACTTCTATCTCGGTCTCACAGGATGGACCACTGATAACCAATCAAAAGAATTAGGGGGAGATGGAGAATGTACTCTGAAAGCACACGTGTGTGTGTGTGTGTGTGTGTGTTTGTGTCATTTGTTTTTCACACTTTCTTTGTCACACTTTGTTTCTCGTCTTGGCGAGAGATTGAGGTCACAGGTCCTGTGGACGGATGCCTGGTTTATTTTAAACGCCTGCCCTGTTTAAAAAAAAAACTGGTTGATTTTGAGTGACTGTTTTCAATGCCTATCCTATTTTGAATGACTGTTTTCAATGCCTGTCCTATTTTGAATGATTGGTTCCAATGCCTATCCTATTCTGAATGACTGTTTTCATTGCCTATCCTATTTTGAATGACTGTTTTCAATGCCTATCCTCTTTTGAATGACTGTTTTCAATGCCTATCCTATTTTGAATGATTGGTTCCAATGCCATTCCTATTTTGAATGACTGTTTGCAACGCCTATCCTATTCTGAATGGCTATCCTGTTTTCAATGCCTATCCTTTCTTGAACACCTGCCTTGTTTTAAATGCCTTTCCTATCTTGAACGCCTGTCTTATTTTAAATGCCTTTCCTTTCTTGAACAACTGTTCTGTTTTAAAAGCCTTTCCTATCTTGAACACCTGTCCTGTTTTAAATGCCTTTCCTATCTTGAACAACTGTCCTGTTTTAAATGCCTTTCCTATCTTGAACAACTGTCCTGTTTTAAAAGCCTTTCCTTTCTTGAATGCCTGTCCTGTTTTAAATGTCTGTCCTATCTTGAACGCCTGTCTTGTTTTAAATGCCTTTCCTATCTTGAACATCTGTCCTCTTTTAAAAGCCTTTCCTTTCTTGAACATCTGTCCTGTTTTAAAAGCCTCTCCTATCTTGAACGTCTGTCTTATTTTAAATGCCTTTCCTTTCTTGAATGCCTGTCCTGTTTTAAATGCCTTTCCTATCTTGAACAACTGTCCTGTTTTAAATGCCTTTCCTTTCTTGAATGCCTGTCCTGTTTTTTCCTATCTTGAACAACTGTCCTCTTTAAAAGCCTTTCCTTTCTTGAATGACTGTCCTGTTTTAAATGCCTTTCCTATCTTGAACAACTGTCCTCTTTTAAAAGCCTTTCCTATCTTGAATACCTGTCCTGTTTTAAATGCCTTTCCTATCTTGAATACCTGTCCTGTTTTAAAAGCCTTTCCTTTCTTGAATGCCTGTCCTGTTTTAAATGTCTGTCCTATCTTGAACGCCTGTCTTGTTTTAAATGCATTTCCTATCTTGAACAACTGTCCTCTTTTAAAAGCCTTTCCTATCTTGAACACCTGTCCTGTTTTAAAAGCCTCTCCTATCTTGAACGCCTGTCTTATTTTAAATGCCTTTCCTGTCTTGAACAACTGTCCTGTTTTAAAAGCCTTTCCTTTCTTGAACACCTGTCCTGTTTTAAATGCCTGTCCTATCTTGAACGCCTGTCTTATTTTAAATGCCTTTCCTTTCTTGAACAACTGTCCTGTTTTAAAAGCCTTTCCTATCTTGAACACCTGTCCTGTTTTAAAACCCTTTCCTTTCTTGAACAACTGTCCTGTTTTAAAAGCCTTTCCTATCTTGAACACCTGTCCTGTTTTAAAACCCTTTCCTTTCTTGAACAACTGTCCTGTTTTAAAAACCTTTCCTTTCTTGAACACCTGTCCTGTTTTAAATGCCTCTCCTATCTTGAACGCCTGTCTTATTTTAAATGCCTTTCCTTTCTTGAACAACTGTCCTGTTTTAAAAGCCTTTCCTATCTTGAACACCTGTCCTGTTTTAAAACCCTTTCCTTTCTTGAACAACTGTCCTGTTTTAAAAGCCTTTCCTATCTTGAACACCTGTCCTGTTTTAAAACCCTTTCCTTTCTTGAACAACTGTCCTGTTTTAAAACCCTTTCCTTTCTTGAACAACTGTCCTGTTTTAAAAGCCTTTCCTATCTTGAACAACTGTCCTGTTTTAAAACCCTTTCCTTTCTTGAACAACTGTCCTGTTTTAAAACCCTTTCCTTTCTTGAACAACTGTCCTGTTTTAAAACCCTTTCCTTTCTTGAACAACTGTCCTGTTTTAAAACCCTTTCCTTTCTTGAACAACTGTCCTGTTTTAAATGCCTTTCCTATCTTGAACGCCTGTCTTATTTTAAATGCCTTTCCTTTCTTGAACAACTGTCCTGTTTTAAAAGCCTCTCCTATCTTGAACGCCTGTCTTATTTTAAATGCCTTTCCTGTCTTGAACAACTGTCCTGTTTTAAAAGCCTTTCCTTTCTTGAACACCTGTCCTGTTTTAAATGCCTTTCCTATCTTGAACGCCTGTCTTATTTTAAATGCCTTTCCTTTCTTGAACAACTGTCCTGTTTTAAAAGCCTTTCCTATCTTGAACACCTGTCCTGTTTTAAAACCCTTTCCTTTCTTGAACAACTGTCCTGTTTTAAAAGCCTTTCCTATCTTGAACACCTGTCCTGTTTTAAAACCCTTTCCTTTCTTGAACAACTTTCCTGTTTTAAAAGCCTTTCCTATCTTGAACACCTGTCCTGTTTTAAAACCCTTTCCTTTCTTGAACAACTGTCCTGTTTTAAAAGCCTTTCCTATCTTGAACACCTGTCCTGTTTTAAATGCCTCCTATTTGAATGCCTGTCTTATTTTAAATGCCTTTCCTATCTTGAACACCTGTCCTGTTTTAAAAGCCTTTCCTTTCTTGAACACCTGTCCTGTTTTAAATGTCTCTCCTATCTTGAACGCCTGTCTTGTTTTAAATGCCTATCCTATCTTGCATTTATGTCCCATTTTTGACACAAACCTACTTCGGTGGCTTTGTTTTAAACTCATTTTCTATTGTCTTCTGTTCCTGTGTCCGACGAATGTGAGACAGCTTGCAGTAGACTGATAGAGCCTAGAAGGAGCGACAGTGTGAAAAAATATACATATATAAATTATATATATATATGTATCCAAGTAGGGTGAGTCTCGACTCAGGACACAGTCTCGAAGGCGAAGGGATAGGGCACCGTTGTTACAGCTGGTTTGTTATGCCGACGTTTCACGACATGGCTGCAATGATTTAAAAACCTCCTTACGAAAAGTCACATTAAAACATCGGTGTGTACACGTGAATTATAAGACAAATAAAAACATGGGGGGAATAAGTATAGGCCATACTTAAACCGCAGGAGTAATAAGATTAGAAACATCAGTTTTCTCAAGGACCCAGGAGTGGCAAGAAAGCACGAGAGAAGAAAAATATAAACGAAAGGTTAAGCAATGAACAACTGAACGGAGGTTGTTCGAGTGTTTAGTGTTGGGGCTGTCTTCTTTATAACAATAGATTCTGGTACACTGAGGTCATTTTCATTTTGGGTTTGTCCCATTATAGAAAAATCTTTATAATGAATCAATATCAATTTTGCACATTTTCCCATAGATTCCCATAAAGGTGTAAGCTACCGAACTGGATGTAAACTGTCTGATCCAGAGGACTTAAATATAAGAAATCGTGTATATATGATTTCTTATGTTTAAGTGCTCTGGATCATAAAGATTACATCCAGTTCTGTAGCTTACACCTTTATGGGAATCTATGGGAAAATGTGCAAAATTGATATTAATTAATTATAAAGATTTTCTTATAATGGGACGAGCCCAAAATGAAAATGACCTCAGTATCCAGAATCTATTATTATAAAGAAGACGGTCCCAACATTAAACACTCGAACAATCTCCGTCCAACTGTTGAGAGAGAGAGAGAGAGAGAGAGAGAGAGAGAGAGAGAGAGAGAGAGAACGGGATCTGCTTGACGGAATCTTCTCAGTCAAAAGAAAGCACAGGAATCAAACAGACGAAAGTGAATGAAACGAAAATGAAAGAAGCGACTGGAAAGACGCAGGAGTAATGCATAAGAGTAACATGAGTTGCCTAAGGCTTATTTTTCATCGTCACGAAGGAAGTTGCTTAAAAGCCTCCGCCACCGTATTGCGCAATGTCCTTTACTTCTGCGCCTTCCTGCGCGTGAACATTTCCTAAAAAACGCGCGGGAGCGCCTGGTCTTCCCAACCCCTTATTTCCCACTTTTAGAATTCCTCTCTTCTGTGTAAATGATCTCGATTTGTATGCCTCTTGTTCGTCTCTCCCTTCATCTGGGAGAATAAACAGAAGGAACGCTTCAGATCCTCCCTTATCTAATGTTAATATATATATTAATGCCTAATCAGACTTCAGGCTACAGGTGTTTGTGTACTTACGTCGGTCAAAACTCATTTTGCAGGTGTTTCTGGACTGCAAGCAAAGTTTGTCTTTCGTAGACAGGTGCTTTTTGTTGTAATGAAAGGTAGTTCTCTATCTGCAGGCGTTTGTGTTTTTGAATCTAAAGTAGTCCTACATAGTCCTTCATCTACAGGTGTTTATGTTTTGTAATCGAAAGTGGTTTTTCGTCCACAGGTGTTTCTGTCTTGTTATCGAAAATAGTCTTTCATCTACAGGTGTTTCTGCAGCATAATCAAAGTATTCCACCATCTACGGGTGCTATAATCAAAAGTAGTTTTTTATCTACAGGTGTTTCTGCATCGCATTCAAAAGTAGTCATCCATCTACAGGTGTTTCTTTATTGTAATCAAGAGCCATTTTTTTTATCTACAGGTGTTTCTGCATCGCATTCAAAAGTAGTCATCCATCTACAGGTGTTTCTTTATTGTAATCAAGAGTCATTTTTTTATCTACTGGTGTTTCTGTATAGCATTCAAAAGTAGTCATCCATCTACAGGTGTTTCTTTATTGTAATCAAAAGTAATTTTTTATCTACTGGTGTTTCTGTATAGCATTCAAAAGTAGTCATCCATCTACAGGTGTTTCTTTATTGTGATCAAAAGTAATTTTTTATCTACTGGTGTTTCTGTATTGTATTCAAAAGTAGTCATCCATCTACAGGTGTTTCTTTATTGTAATCAAAAGTAATTTTTTATCTACTGGTGTTTGTATTGTATTAGAAAGTAATCATCCATTCAAAATAAAAGTAGTCATCCATCTACAGGTGTTTCTTTATTGTAATCAAAATAATTTTTTATCTACAGGTGTTTCTGTATTGTATTGGAAAGTAATCATACATCTACAGGTGTTTCTGAATCATAATGAAAGTAGTCCACTATCTACAGGTGCTTATGTATTGTAATCAAAAGTAGTTTTTCATCTACAGGTGTTTCTGTATCGCATTCAAAAGTGGTCATTCATCTACAGGTGTTTCTGTATTGTAATCAAAAGTAATTTTTTATCTACAGGTGTTTCTGTATCGCATTCAAAAGTGGTCATTCATCTACAGGTGTTTCTGTATTGTAAACAAAAGTAATTTTTTATCTACAGGTGTTTCTGTATCGCATTCAAAAGTGGTCATTCATCTACAGGTGTTTCTGTATTGTAATCAAAAGTAGTCATACATCTACAGGTGTTTCTGTACTGTATTCAAATGTAGTCTTTCATCTACAGGTGTTTCTGCAGTGTATTCAAAAGTAATCAAAAGTAGTATTTCATTTACAGGTGTTTCTGTATTGTATTAAAAAGTAATGTTTCAACTACAGGTGTTTCTGTATTGTATTTAAAAGTAGTATTTCATCTACAGGTGTTTCTACATTGTAATCAAAAGTAGTTTTTCATCTGCAGGTGTTTCAGTATTGTAATCAAAAGTAGTTATTTGTTTACAGGTGTTCATGTTTTGTAATCAAAAGTAGTTTTTCATCTACAGGTGTCAGTGCATTGTAAGCAAGAATAGACTTTCCTGTACAAGTGTTTCTGAATTGTAATGAAAAGTGGTTTTCATCTGCAGGTGTTAATGTATGGTAAAAAAAAAAGTTCACATACAAATTGCAGAGGTTCATGTATTTTAAAGAGTAAAAAAATCTCCAGTGCTCTGATACTGACGTCACTTAACCTTAAAACCATTACATCGTAACCAAAAACAAAAGTCATGGACCAGCAAATCATTCTTCATTGTCATGAAAAAACAAAAGTCTAAAATTCTCGGCAACTGTTTATTGTTTGACGTAAAGATACCTGCCCCGCTCCCGCCCCCACCCCAAGCAACCCAATTCCAAAACAATTATTGCATTGTAATAATAATTACGAGATCCTCTTCGCGAAAGGTATCTAAAGACGCTTGGTATTCAGTCTTCCGAACACGCGGAAGCCGTTGCACAATTGTTCGTCCAGGGAACGGGAAGCCGCGAAGGAGTGAACGAAATTCACTGAAACAGAAAGTCGTCTTTCGATGCTGGGTGTCTGAAGAATGGCTTTCCAGAGAAGTGACATTATTTTCCTCCAAGGTTAAGGCTTTGTCATTTTTCGGACGAATGATGAAAAAAAAAATTCTCCCAGCCAGGGAATGAAATATACTGACATGAGCCTAAAAGACCGCTCCGGAATTCTTCGGACGAGTACAAGAGAAATCTCCCTTGACTGAACGAAATCCAATGAACTGTAAAGGTGTCATTTCATGGCGTCGGTGAATTAGGAATCATTTTCCGAAAAAAAGGACCTTTTTTTTTTTTTTCCTTTTATATAGTCACGAGCTTTATCGGAATATATTTCCGCTTCAGAGGTGAATGGATAAAGAGGAAATGACTAAGCAAAATTCGCTGTGATTACATGGCAACAGCCAACGTGACGGAGCCGGTTGCCAGATTCTTCCATATTGCTCAGCTATGCCTGAGTGCATAACGGGTAGGCTTTTGGGACGTGACGGAAAGTAACAGATTCTTCCAGAAAAATGGAGATATTTAAAAAGACGTGGAAGATAGGGTAGTTATTATTCAGGATGAGAGAGAGAGAGAGAGAGAGAGAGAGAGAGAGAGAGAGAGAGAGAGAGAGAAATGTTTAACATTTCATAGAAAAGCTGGGGAAGGTATGTTGTAATTATTTAGAGAGAGAGAGAGAGAGAGAGAGAGAGAGAGAGAGAGAGAGAGAGAGAGAGAGAGAGAAATGTTTAATATTTCATAGAAAAGATGGGGAAGGTATGTAATTATTTAGAGAGAGAGAGAGAGAGAGAGAGAGAGAGAGAGAGAGAGAGAGAGTTTAAAACTTCATAGAAAAGATGGGGAAGATGTCCTGTAATTATTGAGAGAGAGAGAGAGAGAGAGAGAGAGAGAGAGAGAGAGAGAGCGAGAAATGTTTAACACTTCATAGAAAAGATGGGGAAGATGTCCTGTAATTATTGAGAGAGAGAGAGAGAGAGAGAGAGAGAGAGAGAGAAATGTTTAACACTTCATAGAAAAGATGGGGAAGATGTCCTGTAATTATTTAGAGAGAGAGAGAGTGAGAGAGAGAGAGAGAGAGAGATACAAGGAGTTACAAGGACCAGGATGTCTCAAATCCTTATTAGTCCATCCAAGGAGACATCATGTGGTCACTTATCTCTAGGAGCAGGTTTTACTGATTATTCACAGTGTTCTTCTAATGGTTTTGTTTATCTTTCGTTTGAACTTGTCCACACTGTAGATGTTTACAACTTCTGATGGCAGTTTATTCCATGTGTCCCATATCTTGTCTGCGAAGAAGTTCCCACAATGAGACGTGTTGTATCTCTTCAGTCCTAGTTTCCATCCATTATTTCTCGTCTGGTTTTCGTTTAATGTGAAGAGGTTTCTGTCTATTTTTGTTATGCCTTCCAGTATTTTGAATGTTTCTATGAGTTGTCCTCGCAATCGTCGTGTTTCTAATCCATACATAATCAGGCTCTCTAGTCGTCTTTGGTAACCTATTTGCCTGGTGGATGGAATTAACTTTGTGGCTCTTGCTTGTACCCTCTAGATCTAATCTATTCATGTCCTTTCTTAGTGTTGGTGACCAAAACTGTACTGCATATTCAAGATGAGGTCTAACTATTGATGTGCAGAACTGCAGCACCGTTTCCTTGTTTCTGCATTTGAACTGCCTTTTTATGTATCCCACTAGTTTCTGTGCCTTCTTTTCAGCTTTTATTTTAAGTCCTTGGTAATAATGACTCCAAGATCCTCTTCTTGTTCTACAATATTTATGTCATTCCCAAGCAGCATGTAGTTGGCATGAGGGCTGTTTATTCCTATTCGCAACACTTTACACTTATCCAAGTTAAAAGGCATTTGCCATCTTTTTGACCACTGTCCTGTTTTCCTTAGATAATTTCTTAAACTTTCCACTGTACATGGGTCTGCTGCATTTACACCAAGTTTGGTGTCATCTGCAAATTTGGCTACCCTGCTAGTTAAGCCTACATCAATGTCATTTATGCAAATCAAAAACAAGAGCGGGCCAAGGACAGAACCCTGAGGAACTCCGCTTATTACATCTGCCCATTCTGATTCTTCACTGTTTATGACGGCTCGCTGTTTTCTGTTAGCCAGTCTTCGATCCAGTCTGCTATTTCTCCTGCAATTCCTAAAGCTCTAACTTTTGTCATTAGTTTCTTGTGTGGAATTTTGTCAAAGGCCTTTTGGAAATCTAAGTACAGTATATCTATTGCTCTACTACTGTCGTAAATACCATCATGTTATGAAAAAACTCAGAGAGAGAGAGAGAGAGAGAGAGAGAGAGAGAGAGAGAGAGAGAGAGAAAAGAGAGAGAGAGAGAGAGTGGAAAATGTTTATCATTCCATAGAAAAGATGTGGAAGATATTGTAATCATTTAGAGAGAGAGAGAGAGAGAGAATGTTTATCATTCCACAGAGCACGTGGGATGACGTTCGTAGATTGCAGATGTGTATTGAAACACCTGTGACGATTTTTCAGGTATTACTGACTCATGTGATGTCTCAAAGATCGTACAGCAATTCCTGCTCTTCTTGAGCACTAGTTAAATACTTCAGGACAAACCCACGCCAATAAACATGCATGCTAATTATAAACACGTCTGTCAAAATAATATTCATGAAATTGTTCCAGCTACTTATTTTAACTCAATTTACCAAAGGTGTTAAATGGAAAGAGAAACCCACAAGATTCCCTCGTTATACTTGTTTACTTGTAAATATTTACATATATATTACTTGCATCTCGAGTATTTTTAGGTCTTAAGACCTTTTTCAAGAGATGTGAAGGTGATCAGGCTGGTTCAAGGCCCAGCAATCTTCTGGAACTTTTCCCTGTGCTGTCATTTATATGATGGCTGTCCTGGTTTCCATTCTCTTGAGAGCTGTTAATCCCCTCCTGTCGGTCTGATATCCTGATCTGATGGTCGGTGGGATTAACCCTTGTGGTAAGTGAGTGGTCACCATCGGTCTGTTGGGCAGGAGACCTGACCTGACCTCCAGGTCAGAAGGGTCGATCTTAGCTTGTAATATTAAATCATGTTTAACATTTTATAGAATAACATAAATTTAATCATTAACAGATATATAATTACAGTTTGCTTTATTATTAGTGTAATTGTTATTCAGGGGATGAACCCTATTCATATGGAACAAGCCCACCACAGGGGCCATTGATTTGAGATTCAAGCTTCCAAAGAATATGGCGTTCATTAGAAAGCAGTAACAGATTAATGGGAAATACAGAAAGGCGAGATCACCTATTAAAAAAGGAAAAGATAAATTAACAAATTAATTAATAAATATAATAAAATCTAAATAGATTATTAAAATGCAAGGAGAATTGTATTACGGTAGTAATGCATTGCATCTTCGCTTGAAGTTCTGAGATTCTAATTGCTCGACATCCTCTGGTAGGCTTTTCGACAGCCCAGTGGTGTGAGGAATAAAGGACCTCTGGAACTTTGGGGAAGTTCGACAACGAGGAACTTTTTGCTCCATACTAACACTCACATACACATGTATACTTTCAGTGACCCGGTAGCCAAGGTAACTTTTTGTTTTTAACCATTTTTTTTTCTATGCAAGCAATAATTCGTGTCTTGGGTTCCCACAGCAGGTAAGATCCTTTTCCGTGCTTGCTTGCAGGAAGCAGGAACCCTCCCCATTGCGTGCAAGGTCTCCTGCAGATGAATAATGAGTGGGCAGTGTTATCATTATTGTTATTATTGTAATGCCAAGGGAGCTATAACGCCAGTTTGCGACACCAAACCTTATTTTTTATGTTTTCTGATAATATTCTTCAGTGACAGTTATTAGTTTTCTGTAAAAGGAAGCTATTGTGTCGGCTTTGTCTGTCCGTCCGCACTTTATTCTGTCCGCACTTTTTCTGTCCGCCCTCAGAGCTTAAAAACTACTGAGGCTAGAGGGCTGCAAATTGGCATGTTGATCATCCACCCTCCAATCATTAAACACAAAATAGCAGGCCTCCATCCTAAGTAACTTTTATTTTATTCTGACAACGATATTGGTTAGGCCAGCACCGGGCCGTGGTTAAAGTTTCATGGGCCGCGGCTCATACATCATTATACCGAGACCACCGAAAGATAGATCCAGTTTCGGTGGCCTTGATTATACTGTATAGCGGATGCACAGAAAACTATATTGCGCCGAAGAAACTTCGGCGCATTTTTCACTTGTATTTATCTTGAGATTTCTTATGCACTGAGATTTTCGTTGTATAATTTTTTTTGTGTCTTCATGATTAATGGTTATGAAGTCATCAGTGCTAATAGGAATAGTACAATCAATCGCCTGTCTTTATCCTGCCCAGGCCCGAACAAACAAGACAACAGAAACGCCGGGGAAAACTTAACTTAGCCAAAATAAACCAGATCTTTGAAATGGAGGGAGAGAAGCATTTGCATATTTTAATCATGGACATTCATAAGTAATTCTTCTAAAATCCTTCACATTTATTTTATATTTATCGTAGGAACTGACTGATCTTTTTCAGGCACGACAACACGCCTTTTTCGTCCCTCAAACTTATTAGTCCTGTGTTTTATGTACGAGAAACTATGTCAAGATTAACTAGTTTGGGTAAGACATTTTATGCTTCTCTGACCACGGAAATGACCGCATTCGAAGGATCGTATCTGTGCTAGGGCGCTTGCGTGCTTTCGTGTGCGTGCATGCGTGCATCCAACACTCCGCAGTGCTTGCAAAGTAGTAGCTTGATTTAAGCAAAAGTCTATAATTTATATATATATATATATATATATATATATATATATATGTATATATATATATATATGTATATATATATATATATATATATATATATATATATATATATATATATATATATATATATATATATATATATATATATAAATATATATATACATACATACATATATATATATATATATATATATATATATATATATATATATATATATATATACATATATATATATATATATATATATATATATATATATATATATATATATATATATATATATAGAGCCTCGATGGCTCAGTTTGTTAATATATATATATATATATATATATATATATAGAGCCTCGATGGCTCAGTGGTTAATATATATATATATATATATATATATATATATATATATATATAAAATATATATTTATATATAGCCTCGATGGCTCAGTTTACAGCAGCAGCTTCGGACTTCGTAGAGGTCTGTGGCGCGGGTTCAACAAGCCGGCTGATCAGAGAGGCAGACAGTCTCTATCCGTGTAGACATCCCGGGATTATATATGTAATCAACGGATAGGTTTGCTTAAAAAGCAAATGGATGTTACAGACTAAATACACACACAAAACAAAGCCACTACAACACTTTCTAAAAACATAACGTCTCCGAATATAACTTCTCGCTGCTGGGAAGAAAGGGCGTTGGGTCTGGTATGATACATGAAACATACGTACCGGGGTCTAAGCGATGTCAGGCAGGGCAGCCGGTCGAGACCACAGGTCTACCCCAAAGCCAAATCAAAAAGTCCTTCAAAGAAGGCATCGTGCTTACCCCATACAAAAATGGGAATAAAAGCACGTTAAAAGAAAAAGAAGAAGATATATATATATATATATATATATATATATTTATTTATGTAGAATTGAGGGCAGTGGAAACAGACTGGTACATAAAAACGTCTTTGTTTGTGCCGACGTTTCAAGACAACAAGTCTCATTTGCAAGGCTGCAATAAAAGAATAAGTATTGAGAACACATGTAAATTATACAAAAAATCTCTTTAAAAACATTTGTACATAACCATAATTTATGCGTTGCTGGGGGGGGGGGCGGTTGGTACCAACCTATATAGAAGGGAAAAGGAGGGCGACTGGAATATGGGTAAGTGAAAAACAAGGAAGACGGTTACGACAGGTAGAGAGAGAGGGGGTGGAGGAGTTTTGGGCATTCAACAATGGTACTGTCTGTTTGATAATTAACGATTCCAGAATAGAGAGTGCTGGCTCGGAAGAGACCCTTGTAATGATTTTAAATTGATCGTGTTCGATGTTATTACCGCATTTCTTGTCATGCTCTCTGACATTTGAAAATTCGGGATTACTTGGTTTATTGCCCGTTCGATAGCTCACACCTTTGTGAGAATCGGCGCGAACCTCAAGAAGCCTTTGGGTGCAACCCAGGTCAGTTCCTCGACAACACCGAGGACAATCGTATTTATACACCACCCCAGACGTCATAAGGTCGCTTAAACGGTCTTTAATACTGAATAAAGAACCAATTTTCAAAGGATTCTATGGAATGAGATTCATTTTTACGGCTCCATAGTGGCTAGAAATAATTTGAGAAAGCGTTTGGCTGAAAGTTTTATCATGTACGAACGGAACACTGGCTTAGACTTGAAGTTTGGGAACAGATGGAATTTTGTACTTTGGCGTGAAGATGTCCTCTAATATTTTCTGCACATATTGAAAAAATAAGTTTAATGGAAAATAATTGTTGGTGAAAAACAGCGTAAAAATTGTATTTCCTTATTAAAAACATGCCAGTTTGAGGATAAATGGAAGGTTCTATATAAAAGAGTAGACAAAGCATTTAGTTTAAAATTAAAAAAAAACAGCTACTATAAAAGTTGGGTCCTAAACCAGTAAAAGTGGGTTTCCCCCAAATACTCGTTTTAAAACAGTCTGATTCTCGTGAAACCGAGACATCTAAAAAGGATAACTTATTATCCTGTTCAACTTCAATGCTCAATTTTATGTTCGGATGTCTACTGTTAGCGAAATCGAGGAATGCTTCAGCATCAGACCGAGATCTAAAGTATCATCTACAAAACTTTTGTAGAATAAAGGGTGAATACTGAGAGGGCAGCTGTCCAGCAACGGCTCCTCGAAGTGACACATAAAACGCTTTGCAATAAACTAAGTAATCCCGGATTTTCAAATGTCAGAGAGCATGCCAAGAAATGTGGTAATAACATCGAATACGATCAATTTAAAATCAATTACAAGGGCCTCTTCCGAGCTAGCACTCTCAATTCTGGAATCGTTAATTATCAAACAGGCAGTGCCATTGTTGAATGCCCAAAACTCCTCCACCCCCTCTCTCTCTACCTGTCGTAACCGTCTTCCTTGCTTTTCACTTACCCATTATTCCAGTCGCCCACTTCTCCCTTCTATATAGGTTGGTACCCCCAGCAACGCATAAGCTATGTTTATGTACAAATGTTTTTAAAGAGATTTTTTTGTATAATTTATTTGTGTTCTCAATATTTATTCTTTTATTGCAGCCTTGAAAATGTGACTTGTTGCCTTGAAACGTCGGCACAAACAAAGATGTTTTTATGTACCAGTCTGTTTCCACTGCCCTCAATTCTCGACATGTCTGACTGATCTGCTGTCTTGCCTGTATGTATGTATATATATATATATATATATATATATATATATATATATATATATATATATATATATATATATATATATATATATATATATATATAGAGAGAGAGAGAGAGAGAGAGAGAGAAATTTTTCGATGGGTGAGTTCATCCATTACCATTTATCATCACCACCCCCACTCTCTCTCTCTCTCTCTCTCTCTCTCTCTCTCTCTCTCTCTCTCTCTCTCTCTCTCTCTCTCTCTCTCTCTCTCTCGTTTTAGAAGACAGCAGTAACGACCTTGAGTGTTAACCTGTCTGAACAATCTCCCACAACAATCTTTCTCAGAATCTGGGATTCTCTACCATCTTCTATTCTTAATCAAAATACTTAACCAGACGTTTTCCAAAGCATTCAGCAAAGTTTGAGGTCTTTTCCAAGCGAGGAACAAGCGGAGTTCAAAGCAGGACAACTGAATTAATAGTAAATAAGAGGGTCTCTTCCAAGCAAGGAACAAGCAGAGTTCAAAGCAGGACATCCGAATCAATTGTCAAAAAGTCATCTTAACCAAAACATTCTTAGTATACTGTGCCTTTGAAGAGGACGGACTGGAGAGCCTGTTGCCTCCGTTTGTCCCCAGGCAAGAGAATTCAGGAAACCAATGCCAGATCTGCCAGGAGCCGCGTCCACTTACCCTTGACCACAATCTGCTGCGCATCGTGGGGAATTTCTTCTTCTTCTTCTTCTTCTTGTTGCCTCCGGCGACGCTTTCTAGTTCATCGAAAGGAGGAAGTCTGTGCACCTTCGGCGGTCTCTCCTCATAGGCGCTGGCGCAGGGAAGGTCGAGGCCGTACGATTGAAGCTCGATCAGTGCTATAATTTTACTTCCAACGATTTATTCCCTTTCGTGACCGAGAGGCACCGAATCGTGGGCGGCCTTTGAGAAGACAGAATTGTTAGCCTGCTTATTTTCATTGTTTTTTGTGTGTGTGAATTAGAGGTTTAGATATGGTCATTTTTATTCAAAATACAGTGGTTTAATTTTCAGTTAATACGTCATGTCTAGATCTATCTGCAGACCGCCTATCCACGTCTAAATTCTGCTCATATCTCCACAGAATTTCAAGGTGTCCCAGGCACCCTACCCCCACCTTGAGCATAATGGTGCCCTGAAGCATTACCAACTGTCTTTGGCTGGGTATGTTGTCGCAGTATTACCAGTGACTATACCCTCTTGGAGAAGAGTTCCGTAAAGTCATTTAGTCAGCTATTATTAGCATTAACATAAAATAACATAACATAATTAACTTAAAATGCAATGAGTCAAGAGATAGTTACCTCGAGTGTATCATTACTGCTTGTGTAAAAATGTACTTTTTGTAACAAAAAATCATCATAATATCTTGGCTTTATTAATATCATTAGATTTTAAAGACTTGACCATGTAATACTGTTTTTAGGTCATGATACTTTTTTTAACAAAAATTCATCTGAATAATGAAGGTTCTTAGATATAGCTACAAATTTATAAAGAACTATGGATCTATAACAATAGATTTTAAAGCAAATTGACTCTGTTGTTTCCAGTGCAGGCAATACATTACCTATACCAATAAGTACACAGTTTAAGTTTAAGGAAAAAATTATATAAAAGTAAGAGAAAGATGGATCGTCAACCTTGTTCCCGAGTTTCGCTGACTGAGAAACATTACAGAAAAAGGCGTTGGGATATTTGACTGCAGTCCTGGTTACGTTTGGTATATTCTGCACTTGGGCTGTGTTTTCTAAATAGACCTAAAGAAATTTGGAAAATCCCTTGGGGACGATTACAGGTCTAATCATCGCCTAATATAATGGATTCCACCTGGGAAAAGGATTAGGTCGGAAAGTCATGGAGGCCGTCTTTTGAAATCCCCTGTGAGAGAGACAATACTTTTAGTCGGTCGGGACTGTTCCGTACCTGAAGGTCTGACACGCTCGCCTGCCGGCAAACATCATTTCCGACCCACCTCTGAAATTTCGGGTTGGTTTCCGTGTCCCACCGGATGTCACGTTCATCCGAAAACCTGCACGAATATATTGCTGCCAATCTATTTTAGGTGGTGATGCTGTTATCCTCCATTTCAGTGTTGAAATGGGGGCTGGGCAGCAATGACACGGTGTGGGTCAGCTTTGAATGTCATGAATCCAGAAAATAAGATTAAAGGATTGATACAGGTCATTTTCTAAAGGCGACGGCTAAATGAGGTTTCAGTAGCAAGGGAAGGGTCCCTGTTACTGTAGGATTAGGTGTAGGATACCTGCCTGCCATTAAGACAGGGTTTCAAGGATAGCTAGAGATCCTTCATGAAATCTAATGGGAATTGTTTAGTTTGTAACATCATATATATATATATATATATATATATATATATATATATATATATATATATATATATATATATATATATATATATATATATATATATATATATATATATATATATATATATATATATATATATATATATATATATATATATATACAGTATATATATAAATCAGCAAGAGATAATTTGAATCTTTAGCATCTCTAAGCCTCGACATCTTCGACCAGTGGCTCTCAGGCTGATGACAACCTCGACTAGTGGCTCTCAGGCTGATGACAACCTCGACTAGTGGCTCTCAGGCTGATGACAACCTCGACTAGTGGCTCTCAGGCTGATGACAACCTCGACTAGTGGCTCTCAGGCTGATGACAACCTCGATTAGTGGTTCTCAGGCTAAAGGCAACCTCGACTAGTGGCTCTCAGGCTAAAGGCAACCTCGACTAGTGGCTCTCAGGCTAAAGGCAATCTCGACTAGTGGCTCTCAGGCTAAAGGCAACCTCGACTAGTGGCTCTCAGGCTAAAGGCAACCTTGACTAGTGGCTCTCAGGCTTAAGGCAACCTCGACTAGTGGCTCTCAGGATAAAGGCAACCTCGACTAGTGGCTCTCAGGCTAAAGGCAACCTCGACTAGTGGCTCTCAGGCTAAAGGCAACCTCGACTAGTGGCTCTCAGGCTAAAGGCAACCTCGATTAGTGGCTCTCAGGCTAAAGGCAACCTCGACTAGTGGCTCTCAGGCTAAAGACAAGCTTGACTAGTGGCAGGCTGACGACAAGCTCGACTAGTGGCTCTCAGGCTAAAGACAACCTCGACTAGTGGCTCTCAGGATAAAGGCAATCTGGAATAATGGCTCTCAGGGTGAATACAACCTTGCTTAGTAGCTCTCAGGGTAACGACCTCATCGATAGTAAACAGATAGCGAAGAGGTATGTAGTTCCTTCTGTGTTTAGTGACGCAAAAGAGATACATCACAATAGCGTGACAATGACAATGGAGAGGAAGAGGTCGATTATTTTGGATAGAACTCCTCCCTTGCTTCCCTCCCTCCACCCTTCCCCCACCCCTTTTCTCCTTTCCCTTAGTGGAAAAATGAGGCAAATTTTGTTTTTTTTTTAAACTGTAATTAAGAAAATTAACTCATGAACATGCAATCTTCAATGAAAGGGGTATCGGTTATGAATGTATTTTCTCGGCCTTCCTCTCCTCTCTCTCTCTCTCTCTCTCTCTCTCTCTCTCTCTCTCTCTCTCTCTCTCTCTCTCTCTCTCTCTCTCTCATCACTAGCAACAGGAATGCAACGCAGGTGTTACTGACACTTGAATGGGAGATTAAGTATGAGATTGTTACATCGTTTCATAAATCCTGTAGCATTGTCCAAATTTTCCTCTGATTAATATCGCTGTGTTTTGGAATTTAGTTCTTTTTTATCTAGGTTGTTTTATTTATTTTTCATCCATTTGTCATTTTTCTTCTCTCTTATTTTCACTTTCCTCGCATATGGAAAGTAATTATCAATTTTAGCATATATATTTCTTTCTAAAAGTAGAGGTACTTATTCCTGAAATGTCCTAGCTTCAAGAATTAGAATGACCACTCCAGTTTTATGATGAACTTGAGCAGAATAGCTATCTTTGACCTCGTCTTCTCCCTTCAAGAGGAAAATGTGAACAAATTTCTTGCAGATGTAATGCAGAAACCCTGGAACAGACTTTCGTGCACCTCTTGTGGATGTACCAGAAAAAACAGCCCATTGTGTCATTAACAAGGATATCTTGCAGATCCGACACAGAAGACCCTTAGCTGATTAATGCTGTCTTCTTCCAGGTGTAAAAGGAAGTCCCTAGCTGATTAATGCAATCTTCTTACAGATTTAAAAGGAATATCTGAGCTGGTTAATTTAATCTCCTTGCGGATATATAAGGCAGTTCCTTAGCTGATTAATGCACATCACTTGTAGATGTAAAAGAGATTCTCCTGGACTGATTAATACACAATTCTTGCAGATGTAAAAGAGATTCTCCTGTAGTGATTCATACCTCTTGCAGATGTAAAAGAGATTCTCCTGAAGTGATTAAAGCATACCTCTTGCAGACATTCTCCTGAACTGATTAAAGCATACCTCTTGCAGATGTAAAAGAGATTCTCCTGAAGTGATTAAAGCATACCTCTTGCAGATGTAAAAGAGATTCTCCTGAAGTGATTAAAGCATACCTCTTGCAGATGTAAAAGAGATTCTCCTGAAGTGATTAAAGCATACCTCTTGCAGATGTAAAAGAGATTCTCCTGAACTGATTAAAGCATACCTCTTGCAGATGTAAAAGAGATTCTCCTGAAGTGATTAAAGCATACCTCTTGCAGATGTAAAAGAGATTCTCCTGAAGTGATTAAAGCATACCTCTTGCAGATGTAAAAGAGATTCTCCTGAAGTGATTAAAGCATACCTCTTGCAGATGTAAAAGAGATTCTTGAACTGATTAAAGCATACCTCTTGCAGATGTAAAAGAGATTCTCCTGAACTGATATATCACTTGCAGATGTAAAGAGATTCTCCTGAACTGATTAAAGCATACCTCTTGCAGATGTAAAAGAGATTCTCCTGAGTGATTAAAGCATACCTCTTGCAGATGTAAAAGAGATTCTCCTGAAGTGATTAAAGCATACCTCTTGCAGATGTAAAAGAGATTCTCCTGAAGTGATTAAAGCATACCTCTTGCAGATGTAAAAGAATTCTCCTGAAGTGATTAAAGCATACCTCTTGCAGATGTAAAAGAGATTCTCCTGAAGTGATTAAAGCATACCTCTTGCAGATGTAAAAAGAGATTCTCCTGAAGTGATTAAAGCATACCTCTTGCAGATGTAAAGAGATTCTCCTGAAGTGATTAAAGCATACCTCTTGCAGATGTAAAAGAGATTCTCCTGAAGTGATTAAAGCATACCTCTTGCAGATGAGATTCTCCTGAAGTGATTAAAGCATACCTCTTGCAGATGTAAAAGAGATTCTCTGAACTGATTCATACCTCTTGCAGATGTAAAAGAGATTCTCCTGAACTGATTAAAGCATACCTCTTGCAGATGTAAAGAGATTCTCCTGAACTGATTAAAGCATACCTCTTGCAGATGTAAAAGAGATTCTCCTGAACTGATTAAAGCATATCACTTGCAGATTTAAAAAAAGATTCTCCTGAATTGATTAATGCATTCCTCTTGCAGATGTAACTAGAAATCCCATAACTGGTTAATGCAATCTTCTTGCAGATATAAAATAGCTCATTAGCTGATCAGTACATACTTCTTGCAGATATAGCATAGATTCCTAGGCTGATTGATGGAGTCTTCTTGCAGATGTAAAATAGATTCCTAAGCTGATTGATGGAGCCTTCTTGCACATGTAAAATAAAGTCCCATAGCTGTATGATAATGAAACCCTTTTGCAGATAATTATGAAATCATGTTCCAGAGCTGACTAATGCACATTTCTTGCAGGAGTAACCAAAAGTTCCTTAGCTGATTAACGCAGACCTCACGCATATATAAAAGGGTGCCCCTTAGCTGATCAACACAAACGTCTTGCACACGTCCCCTTCCTCCTTTCTAAACCACCTCCCACTCCAACCAGCCTCCCTCCCCCCTCCCCCAACCCCACCTCACCAAAAGACCTTCGAGGCAGACCAAAGAACAAATCAAGTCGTCTAGGATATATGGTCTCAGATATGTCAACCGGAAACTGCAGTGGATTCGTGGCTTTGTGGTTCGTCGAAGGATCTTGGTGTCAGTGTTACCAGATAGTTATTGAGATGCTCATACTATGCACGGAAAGGAATACGGAAAGCTATGTCATTATTATTATTATTATTATTATTATTATTATTATTATTATATTATTATTATTATTATTATTATTATTAATTATTATTATTATGCAAAGGGCAATAGTTTCTGTCGAAATTCAGAGAACGACTGCCTGGAAGGTTTCTTTTTATATATATATATATATATATTTATATATATATATATATATATATATATATATATATATATATATATATATATATATATATGATATTTTATCACACCGTGATTTTTTATAAAATTCTGGACCTCGGTATATCTCCGTTGGCTTCGAAGGAATTTATATAAGTGATTATTGGAATCGTGGGGAAGTGATAATGAACCGCGACGAAAGCCTATTCGCGACTCCAGTTGACGCAAACCATTGATGGCTCAATGGTTTACCAACTGGAGGAAGTGTCATGATTCCATTCATTTTCACATCCAACGGAGATAGTGTGTGTGATTTCGATTAAGCGACATTTGTAGCTTCATGATTATATATATATATATATAAAAGAGGCTTCTTAAAGCAGCGGCCGAGTTACCAGGAAGTTAATAAGGAAGAGAGAGAGAGAGAGAGAGAGAGAGAGAGAGAGAGAGAGAGAGACGGACAATAGTAGACCCATTAGCACTGGGAAAGTAACAATTCAGTCTCTCCTCAGAACAGTTGACGGATGGGACCTTGTAACGTGATAACCGGAAGTGACAGGATGTCTGTCATTTTTTCTTAACTCTTTTTGTTTTATTTTTGATGAAATCGGATTTTAAGGTGGAGGTAGAAAAGTGTACTAATATTAAATTTCTGATTATTATTATTATTATTATTATTATTATTATTATTATTATTATTATTATTATTATTATTAGCTAAGAAAGTAAAGTATGAGCATATACTACCAAAAACTAGCAAAATACTGAAGTATATATATATATATATATATATATATATATATATATATATATATATATATATATATATATATATATATATATATATATATATGAATGAATTTTTTTATCACATCACCGTGATTCATATACAAGCATTAAGCTACAAACGTTGGCCGCGTGGTTAAATTCGCGTCACTGTAGTCCTGAATTTCTCGTCTTCTGTGGTTCGAGCCCACGAGACGACGAACTTATTGTCAACTAAAAAATTCCCCTTCAGGTAACATATATGAAAATATATTATTTCCGAGTTAGAGTGAATTGGAAATTAAAGGACGTATGTAGTTTTCGTTATATATATATATATATATATATATATATATATATATATATATATATATATATATATATATATATATATATATATATATATATATATGTGTGTGTGTGTGTGTGTATATATATTATATATATATATATATATATATATATATATATATATATATATATATATATATATATATATATATATATATATATATATATATATACTTCAATGAAGGAAACTTCTTTACAAGCAACCTCACCAGCTTTTTATAATGCTAATTTAAAAGATAAAGGAATAAAACTCATTTTACTAATTTTTAAATGAAAGAACTGTGGGTTTCATTTGCCCCTTCGCCAATTCTCTCCCTCTTTCCCTATATGGGTAAGCCCTTAAGACCTCCCTGTTCAAAGTGACTGCTTAAGATCCTCATCATCAGGTGCAGCCTTCGAAGATGCAAATCCTCGCCGGCGGCAGACAACTGACAAAGGAGGAAACCAGAACAGAGAGAGCGGCCAGCCCGTAGCAACTGAACATGTGTCGGATGCCATGATACCTGGAAAGGTGACCTCTCTAAGAGGTCTATAGAAAGCGAAGTGGGCGTTGACTTCAACGCCATCTACAGCGATGCCAGGGCGTAATCCCCGGCATTATGTATGGACCATGAACCAGCAGTTCAAGGAGAGAAGTGCTCTGAACTACACAGAGGACAGTTGTCCTCACTTTTGCCTGTCCCTTGTACCCTCCGTGTGCTCAACATCAAGGCTCGAACCAGTACGCTTTTGTAAGTGGCATCTCTCCATTTTCCTCCCTCCATCGCCGACACCCTATGGGATGAGGACACGGTCATCCTGATGAAAGCAATGTGCCAGAATTAGGGTTCTTTTAGTCAGTCACGATCCTGTTGTTCCTCTGCCTGATTCATTATCTATTTCATTGTGGGGTCACCTTCAGTAAATTTGTGTTGACGTATCAATTGTTAACGTAATTGTGCATTTAGTGTTGAACTGAGTTATTTGGCACCATTTGTGCATTCCCTCAGTTCCCTTTGAGCTCATTATTATTTTTGCAAGCAACCGTCTTGCATCTCGTTGCGGTTCGGCCTTGGCTGTGGCACCAGATCTCGGCTCTATCCCATGTGCAGTGGCTTTATGCCACCCCTTAGTCTACCCCTCTGCAATGTTCCTGTTATGAAGACTTCATCGGTGTACAATATATCTCCTGTGTAGGATTCATTCATTTAGCAGGACCTTATTATTACCTGCCCCATAATTCGTCATTCTTTTGATATGTGTTTGTTATGTAAATATAATTAATTAAGAGAACTCCCTGTGTTTACATAATCTTTCCCTCACATGAAGAAGGTCCTAAGCCAGCAATTTTCCTTCGATTGATTCATTTACAGATCTGCCTTAACCAGTCTTGTTAGTCAGATTTTAGTTAAAATATAGTATGTTTTTCTTGGTAATGCAAAGAACCCCCTGTGATCATCCACTGCAGCCCAGAATCCAGTAAGTATCTAAGGCAGAATAGCAATATATATATATATATATATATATATATATATATATATATATATATATATATATAATATATATATATATATATATATATATATATATATATATATATATATATATATATATATATATATATATACGAGCCGTTAAGATACAACATCCAGCACAAACCCGTTTTGCCCACGACCCCGGAGTATCTCAGACATGACAAGAAGCCCCAGGCAGCGTCCGTGTCTTGATTTTCAGGTCAGAAAAGAAAAATAAAAACTTTTGAAAAACATCCAACGTTTTCCGTGACCTACTCTTGTTTTCCTCCAACAATGACTGTTTCTAATTGGTCAATATTTTTCTGCTCTTTGTAGCCAGCAGACAAAGATAATCGTCGACTCCTTTTAAGGGGCGTCTGTAAAGAAAACGGGAAGAGGGCACCAGGGTTAACTGATCTAAATGTCCTCAAGCGTTTTTCCTGCGTTCGTGTCCTTTCTTTTTCTCTTTTCTTTGAGTTTTTAATTGATTTTATTCGTTTTTTTTTTTTACCCAGAAAGCCACTGAATAGGAGGACAAAAGACTTTGAAGGATTCATGTCGACTGATTCACTGGTTCCACAGCAAACAATGCAGTTGAAATTGCTTGTGAACTTCGTAGAAATTCCTGTTGGTTTTAGAGCCCTCTCTCTCTCTCTCTCTCTCTCTCTCTCATGGAGGTAGTCTGCACAGTGGTCTTATCTGCTATTCAGCTCTCTCTCTCTCTCTCTCTCTCTCTCTCTCTCTCTCTCTCTCTCTCTCTCTCTCTCTCTCTCTCTCTCTCTCTCTTATAGTTAAACAGCTGAATGTCAGTTTATCAGATATAAAGCTATTATGCTGATTATATATTACAACAGGCAATAATAATAATAATAATAATAATAATAATAATAATAATAATAATAATAATAATAATAATAATAATGATAATTGGTTTCTGCAATTTCTCTTGTCTATTAATCCCGGACGCAAAATACTTCAGAAGGAGTTAGCAAATCAGATATATCTACAGTATATCCATCTATCTAATCTATATCTATCTATCTGTTTATACACACACACATATATATACACACACACACACACACACACACACACACACACACACATATATATATATATATATATATATATATATATATATATATATATATATATATGTTTGTGTGTGTATATAATCAGATAGATAGATAAGCAGATTAGATAGGATATAGATACTGTATATCTGATTTTCTAACTCCTCTGAAGTATTTCGAGTTCAGGGTTAACAGACAACAAAAAATTGCAGAAATCAATTATTATTATTATTATTATTATTATTATTATTATTATTATTATTATTATTATTATTATTATTATTATTATCATGAAAATTGCTTGTTCTAAAGGTACTAAAAATAACATCAAGATAGTGACAGATATAAAAATAAGCATTGAGAAATTATCATAATTAGTATAACAGTTTTATTTCTGATGATAAACTGACATTTAGCTGTTTCACTGACAAGAGAGAGAGAGAGAGAGAGAGAGAGAGAGAGAGAGAGAGAGAGAGCCCTATAACCAACAGGAGTTTTCATGAAGTTCACAAGAATGTTATATATATATATATATATATATATATATATATATATATATATATATATATATATATATATATATATATATATATATATATATATATATACATATATATACACACATCTTCCACATACATCTGGATTACACCGCAAGCCTGAACAAAAAATAATACGCGCTATTCCGCTGTCCGTACCGGCCCCCACCCCTCAAAAAGGACGCAGGTACCAATCAATGACAATGGTTGCCCCATCAACCGGAATGCAAAATTATTTCGACCGGGCAATCATGGAAGTTCTCCACCCCCATCTCCAAGGTTGCTTTGCCTCGGGGTTCGAACTGGCTCCTGGCACTTTTTTTCCTACTGTCATTCTCCTGTTGCTTAGAATCTGAGCGAGAGAATGACCTGACTGAGAGAGGAATAAAGGGAGAATGCAACGGGATGTTAACATTCGCTTGCTAGGCGTTTTTGTCTCGGCTACAACTAAAATGTGAAATAGTTTCCCTCATTCTGCTGTTGGTGACGTCTCCCGAATTTCAGGTGCGTGGGTTTTGCATTCCTGAGTATTTTTTCATCTATTACCTTTTCCTGTATCTTTTAAATCCCGAGTATTGATTTATTCATTACCTTTTCCTGTACCTTTCATTCCACAATAAGCTGTAGGTCCCGTTGCTAAGTAACCAATTGGTTCTTGGCCACGTCAAAAAGTCTAATCCTTCGGGCCAGCCCTAGGAGAGCTGTTAATCAGCTCGGTGGTCTGGTAAAACTAAGGTATACTTAGGGGCTGCCCTAGGGCAAGAGCCCGTGCTGGCACGAGGCTGGCCTGACCTAAGATAATGCTGAGCCTATGATTTGCTTCTCTCTCTCTCTCTCTCTCTCTGTACAGGTTGGTTTCCTTTGGGAGCCCTTGTGGGTCTATACTCTGTTGACTCTGCTCGTAAGGGCTTTCCTTTGGATGAAGAAAGAAGGAAAGAAGGAAAGAAGGAAGATAAAACAACTGCGACGTGTTCACAAAAGTTGAAATAACCGGATGGTTCACTTCAGGAAGGTGAGGTTCTGCAACTCGAAACGGCTTTTCCTAGACTCATTGCCAGCAAGCGACTGAACTTTCCACATTGAGGTTACCGCCTACTTTGTGAGAGACGACATTAGGTGCTGAATTCTAGTAATTCGGAATGTGATATTCCTTGGCTTAAAAACAAGGTATTTGGAAGTGATTCCGAATTGCATTAATGTGGCTATTTTCCATGCAAGCAATTGATCACTGTGCATTTTTCATGCACAGTGATCCATTGCTTGCCACTGGGCTGCATTTTTCTCAGTTTCAGGCAAAAGTCCGTTTTATTTCAACGTTACTGGAGTGAATAGTTACTTTATATTTAAAAGAAAAAAAGTTAAGCATCATTTTAAATTGCTGAAAACAATTTTGGATGATAGATGATTAAAGTCGCAATATAGCATTGCTTGGTAAAAAAAACATATTTCCATTTTTTCTATAATAGATATTTTATTTCAAAACCAAAGCACAATTTTAAAGGTGTTTTGAGGAAACTGGGAACCTGAGATTCAACAAGTTTAAATCACACATTCATAAAATTCGCTTGCAGAATTTGGAATTTTTCGCGTTATTTTGTATTCCCTCAATAATTCGACCTGCTTTATTGGACACACTTTCTCATTTATTTTTTATTTCTCTTTTTACTTTTATCTGGATTTATTTACTAATATTTATGCATTTTTATACTGTTCGTTTCATTTTTATTTTTCTTTATTTTCAGTTTTGTTTTATTTTTATTAATTGTTATTTTATTTTCTATGCTTTTTATTTGTTTCAGTTCATATTTTCTCATTTTTTACTTTTTTACACTTATTAATTTTTTTATCTATGAAAAATAAGATTATACGATAAAAACTAGTAAAGAAAAAATAAAATTGAAAAATAAATATTTTTGACAATGAAAATACACATATATGGCTAATTTGGTCACAAGCACGTATCATGCTTCTTTTAAGTTGAAAAAACCTTTTAAATAATGCATGCTTTCATGCCAAGTATCGCTTGCATACAAACTGACAATCAGAATGTAGGAAAAGCACTGCGTGTATATTCATGGCAAGGTGATGTGATGGCCAAATGCATTTCATTCTTTGTACTGATTTTGTTCCTGTTTGTGGATGTTCCTTTGTTTAATTATTTTACGATTTTTCTCTCTTTGTTGTATATTTTATTTATATTTTTTGAGTATTTTTTTTTATTTCAATTAGTGCTTGTCTTGTGTGAGTTTATGCTTATCCTTTTAAATAATAATAATAATAATAATAATAATAATAATAATAATAATAATAATAATAATAATAATAATAATAATAATAATCTTTCAAACTATGAAGTAAAGAAGGTCGATTTATGACTACCTGAAAACATACATTTAAATAAATTGGTTTGTATTAAAGAATCGGGTCAAAAAGCGGTTTTCATAATAATAATAATAATAATAATAATAATAATAATAATAATAATAATTATTATTATTATTATTATTATTATTATTATTATTATTATTATTATTATTATTATCATATACAAATCCCAAATTGGAAAAATTTTATTAAATGGGGTCGTTCATTAGAATACTTACTATCTCGCCATCAAAACTTCAAACATATACAGATGAAATTATCCATCAATTGGAATTTGAAATAACTGGCAAATGTAGCTGGAAACGTCTGGCAACTCCAGCCAAAAATATGTGGTGGCTCTGGAAGAACATAACTGGAAATAGCAGGTGAACTTAACTACAAACTCCAGGTAAGAATATATTTGTGGCAACTGTACCATGGCAACTCCTAATATCATGGTACTCTTGACAAATATGGTATGAAATTATAGAAAAAGTATATATGGCAACTGCGAACGAAACCATCTGGCACCTCCGAATGAAAATATGCGGGAGATCGAGACGAAAATATCTGGTAAGTTCACGAGAAGATATACTGAAAGTTCTGACACAAATATCAGGCAATCTTAGACGACACTTGGCAACTCGAGACGAAAATATCTGGCAAATGTGTGCGAAAGTATCAGTCATTTCCCGAAGGAAGAATGTGGCAAATCTAGACGAAAATACCTGGCAACTGAGGGCGAAAAATATCTAGAAAACTCACAAGATGCATCAGAATTCCTGGCGACAGTTGGCAACTTTAGACGAAACTCTTTGGCATCTCCCGACAACGACAAGAATAGATACAACAGGTTATTCAGGTCATCCAGATTCCACTGAAACCTTGTTTGGGTCTATAGTCCTTGACCAACGTATAAAGGGAATGCAATTATGACTCTCCTTTTTTCCTTTCTTCCTAAATTATACACCAGATAAAGCTTTCTCATCCACTTTTTCAGGGTACACATCATATTAAGTGGGGTCACTTCACCAACGAGTTGGTCTTTTTTGCAATAGTAACAGTTAACCTGCTGTCGATTAAGGCACTGTCATTCTATAGTGTAGAAATATTTATCTATTAAAGTTTCTCCTCATTTCAGATTGCTGTTGCTCAAGGGTTGAACTAGAGCAGTGGTTTTTTAACCTTTTTTATTACCACGACCCTTCTAAGGGTTGGTCCTTCCCTCCACGCCCCCTCCTTGCATCTATGAGTAAAATTCCCTCCCAGATTTAAAGGAAAATGGAAAAAAAAGAGAAGTGGTGTTTTTATTCTTTTGGGAATGAATTAGTGAGATACTTCACACTGCTTCTTAGCGACTCTTGTTGAGAGAATAACGAATATGATTAGAGAATTTTAAATTTTTCCCTAGGGCTCACGCCCCCCTTTGAAATAGCTGACGCCCCCAGGTTAAGATCCACTGAACTAGAGACTTAGAGAGTCATACTTCCAATGACAGACACATTCATATGATATCCCAGAATCCACAATTCAAATAAAACACAAACGCATTCGTAAAACTACTCAGCTTTTTTTTTTTTGTAGTAGTGCCCATTAACTTGCCGTACTGAAGACATTATCATTCTTTGGCGAATAAATATTTATTGATGAAAGTTCATCTTCAGTTCAGACTGTTTTGCTCAAGGCATGAGCTACAGACGTGGAAAGAAGTACTCCAAATCTCAAACAGACACACTCAGATGATATCCCAGAATCCACCATTTAAATAAGACACAAATGCATTCATCAAAGTTGCTCAGCAATTTCCGCAAGACTTATTATTTTTCCATCTCTCTCGCCTTCGAGTTCCTATCAAAAAAAGCATAACAGTTACAGCATCATAACTGTACCATCACATTGCAACACTCTGTGTGCACAGATGTAGAGAAAAAAAATAGCCGCGGAAGTACAGTAGATAAAAGAAAGAGGAAGAAAAGGGGGGGAGAAATAATCACGTTTTAGCATCGGCCCGCCCTCTCCGGCCACGCCAAAGTGGCCCCATTAGAAGCAAGGCCAGGAGGGATTCCCCAGGACCGCAGTCTACCTCCTCCACTCTTTCCTCCGTCTCTTCCTGACTTTCACTTTCCGGGTTGACCTTCGACCAGGGGACAAATAGGTAGATAGACAGATAAATAAATAGAGAGATAGGTAGATAGATAGATAATTTTACTGACCACAGAGCTTAGCACAGTAATATTTACATTTAGTATCATTTGGTCCAAAGTACAATAACTTTAGACGCTGAGAGCTATACAACATATACAAGCAATTCTGAAGTAGTGATTAATACAAGCTGTTGTAAATATGTCAGAGCAGGTAAGGAAGGAAAGTGCTTCAGGCACAGGTTGTGGTAACGTGGCTGAGATATTATTATATATATATATATATATATGTATCTGTATATATAGTATATATATGTATGTATCTATATATATGTATATATATATGTGTATATATATATATATATATATATATATATATATATATATATATATATATATATATATATATATATGCATACACATATATATACACATATATAGATACGTACATATATATACTTATATACAGATACATATCTATACATATATATATAATTTTTTTAGTATCCTTTCATTTGGTAAACGCGCTTAAGAATGTGTCCGTGGACAAGTTGAACAACAATAAAATAATGATAATAGTATATATTCTTTTCCATTTCTTATAACGAAGTCTGAAAATAATATATATTCTTTTTTTCTTATAACAAAGACATTCTGCTAGCAATAGGCTTCACATTACATTTAGACATATAACGTTCGACCATCTCTTACATTATCATTAATTTCGATTGTACAGATACATTAATAATGATACTAATTAATATTTTTTAATTACTCATCTATTATCCATTCAAACCGAATGCAAATAAAGATTCTAGCTTATTCCTCAGCAGTGATTTTTATTTATTTATATTGTTCATTTACTTATTACTTTCCATGCGTGTTTATATATCATTTATTAATTTAAAGGTCACTTTGAATAATAATAATAATAATAATAATAATAATAATAATAATAATAATAATAATAATAATAATAATAATAACAATGTCTCAGCCACGTTACCACAACCTGTGCCTGAAGCACTTTCCTTCCTGACCTGCCCTGACATATTTACAACAGCTTGTATTATCACTACTTCAGAATTGCTTGTATATGTTGCATAGCTCTCAGCGTTTGAAGTAATTGTACTTTGGACCAAATGATACTAAATGTAAATACTAATGTGGTCAGCTCTGTGGTCAGTAAAATGACCTGTCTGTCTATATATCTACCTCTCTAATTGTTTATCGGTCTATCTACCTATTGTATATATATATATATATATATATATATATATATATATATATATATATATATATATTTATATATATATATCTATATATGTATATAAATATATATATATATATATATATATATATATATATATATATATATATATATATATATATATATATATATATATATATATTTATATACAATATAATATATATATAAATATATATATATATATATATATATATATATATATATATATATATTTATATACATTCATACATATTTCTTCTATGCTAAAGCGGCAACTATTAAATCGCCAAGGTATAACCTCAATCAGCAGGTTATTCATACCATCTGACATTTGCTCCTTATATATTGTTAAGATTAAAGGGAGTCCTAAAAAAACATAGGTACTCCAGGAAAGCTGGGTAAAGGCTGGGATGGGAAACGGTGCTTACGGTTTTGTTAAAATGATCAGACACCCACCTCTTGGAAATACAGAAAAAACAAGAGAATACCACATTCTGGAAGAAATGCTTTAGAGGACTGTATTATTATTATTATTATTATTATTATTATTATTCAGAAGCTGAACCCTATTCACATGGAACAAGCCCACCACAGGGGCCATTGACTTGAAATTCAAGCTTTCAAAGAATATTAAGGCGTTCATTCGAAAGAAGTAGCAGAAGGTAAAGGAAAATACAGAAAGAGAAGATCACTTATTAAAAAAACATATAAATCAACAAAATATAAATAAATAAAACGATAAGTAAAATACATTAAAATAAAAGCTGAATTGTATTAGGGTATTAATGCATTGCATCTTCGCTTGAACTTCTGATGAAGTTCCAACGGCACGACATCCTCAGCAGGGAGGCTGTTCCACAGTCCAACGGTCTGAGGACTAAGGACCTCTGGAACTTTGGAGAAGTTCGACAGTGAGGCACAACATTCACTGCGCATTGGTGCTTCAGGTGTCCAGCGAATCTAGGCAGAAAAATGGCAGGATTATCATCATTCAATATCCTCAGCAGCACTGTCCTGAATTCATGAATTCAGTTTACCTGACGAAGTGACTGCAAGAGGAAGCAGTCAGGCAAAGCCTTGCCAGAGAGGGAAATATGTTTCAGTCAGGATGTTGAGATAACGAGCTGCACAAAAACGGAATCGCTCTTCAGAACCCCCTACCCTGTATGTTACAGGCAGAAGGCGAAACAAGGTATTTCGTGAACTGCCTGAAATTTCAGGCAGATAGCAAAATGAACCTAGGGGCATTTGATCACCTCAGGGGCTAGTACTTAACACGGCGAAACAGTGACTCATCTACGCTGTTTCTCCGTGTTTAGTACTAGCCCCTGGGAGTCAAATGTATTTTGCCGTGTTTAGTACTAACCCCTGGGGATCAAATGTTCCTAAGTGCATTTCACTATCTGCCTGAAATTTCAGGCAGTTCGTGAAATGCCTGGTTTCGCTATCTGCATGTAATATATATATATATATGTATGTTACAGTCAACACGCGTAATCAGTCATTATTACGCGTAATGACTGAAATTTCAGTCATCACGTAATGCACTTAGGGACATTTGATCCCCCAGGAGCTAGTACTAAACACGGCGAAATACATTTGACCCCCAGGGACTAGTACTAAACCCGGCGAAACAGTGTAGGTGACTCACTGTTTCGCCGTGTTTAGTACTAGCTCCTGGGGGGATCAAATGTCCCCTAAGTGCATTACGCGTGATGACTGAAATTTCAGTCATTACGCGTAATGACTGATTACGCGTGTTGACTGTAACATATATATATATACTTGCACTTGTACACCGCGCTCACAAACACCCTTTGGAAAGGTGCAGACTACAGTGCGCCTTGTGGCCGAACTACAAGGTCTTCTGCCTTTCCCTTGAGTGTTTTTCTTGTTATCTTTCGTCCTATCTTAGTCGAAAATAAGCTCCTAAGCAGGTCACCATTTGTATGTACGGTAAAACCAGGCATCAAATCTAATACAACAGAATTTTCAGTTGTTGAAAAAGCGTTATAAAGTCAGTTGAAAACTACAACAGTGATTTACAAGGCGTTCAAGATGTTTCTTCAGTCCACAAACCTGTCAGGAAAGACGAAAGAAAGATTCGGAGCAGTGAGATTTTGTGAAAAATCGTAACTGAAAGAGATTTAGAGTCGTTTCATTAGTATTTGCGTGCATGCGTCCTAGTGCCTGTTATCTAAATCACTGTAGGTCTATATTTTGAAGAATCTGGTTAGCTTGTGGTCACACCCATTTTGAAGTGTGAATAGCACTATATAGGAGAGAGGTATCAGTTAAAAGAACGGAATCATTATGCAATAGCAACTCATATATGAAATGTGTCAAATGTAGTGCCCGCAACTAACACAGAGGAATGAGCTACCAGAAAATTTGAACTTATCTCACAAACAAGAGCGGAGAAATCCTTCCTAGGTAGAGTTCACGAATCCCTTGGATATATCTGATAAAATTCCCAAGGGTTTCTTTCCTTACTTCTCTCGGTGGAGACGTTCAGTCGGGTCTTCTTCTCTTGCTCGTTTTTTGGAATCCAGACTGACAGGACAGTCGCCTTGATGCTCCGATATGACACTTGAATTGGTGTCTTCTTCAAGTCCAGACCTGCTGGATTGCATGAAAGATGGAAGGATAAGTAAAAAAAAAAAAAATATATATATATATAATTAACAACAGCTGTATGGGCATATTGTGATATAGATATACAGGTAGCATTCACACTGATGAAGAATAGCGTATGCCCATCTTTAGATTTGCTTGAAAATGACAGAATGAGTCACCATTCTTTCTGCTGTTGTCCTTGGAAGAAAAGCTATTTAATATACTGTAGATATATATAATAATATATAATATACGATTCTTGCTTGATTATTCTTAATCTGCAAGCTCCAAAGTCATTAAGTCTTCCTTTTGTGAGATGCTTTCAAGTCAAGAGCTTCGAAATGCCAACTCTTCCTTGATATCCACTTGTCAATGTCTTCCAGGACATTACTGGAACCCATTACTACTCACAGCAAGCTCCTAAGATGCCCACGTTTCCTCAGCCGCTGATCTCAGGGCCAGCAATAAATGAACTAGCACTGCTGTAGAAGGTTTGTCTTCAGGAGAAACTAAAAACAAAAGACTCTAAAAACAAGAGGAAATCCCAATGTACAGAGAAAGGGTCCAAGGATGAAATGTCAGCAGAAGTGCCAAGGACTCGAGAAAGACGACACGGAGAAAACATCGCAAAGAAAACGAATCGGCCAAAGAAAACGAGAGCTGGCCCGAGGAGTGACTTCCGAATGGCTGAGAATGTCTCCTCAAGGTGGCTATTAGAACGGCAATTAAAGTTATCGTTGCCGTAATTACTCGGCAGTAATTAGGGTTTTTTTTTCCGGTAAAAGGACGGACAATTCTCAGCTCTTCCCTTTCTCAAATGTAGTCTGTTCGCTTGCCTTGTTTCCTAGCGTAGGCAGGTAGAAGGTGAAGCCGGGTCTTCATTCCTCGTACTTTCTCGTTCAGCAGCACGGAACTACTGTAGAGTCAGAGAAACGACTTTTTACTCATGCAACTCTTAGAGGTACAGGGTCGCACAGTGCCTTTACCGCCAAGGTAGGCAGTGGAACTCAGCTCAACTTTATTTATTTATTTTTTATTGATTTATTTATCTATCTATTGATTTCTTTGTCTATTCATTTATTTATCATTTTCCTCGCTTTCTCTTTACAGTTTCTTCACATTAGTAATTCCGCAAGAAGGAAGCTAGTTTTCTTAGGAGAAATTACAATAAAAATTATAATTATTATCATAAAAATGTCTTCCATCCACTGAGCCAAATTTCACCTACCGAGAAAGCTTGTTCCTGGAGAAACAAATCCACAGTTATGTGCGGGTACAAATATATTCGAAAATAAGTCTTTACAGAGAGCTTTCGGGAATCTGTTCGATTCCTCCTTTCAATCTTTAATTTAAGCTTATATTATTACTGTTTGGTTTTCAATACTGGTCACTCGAGCACGATGGATTAGCGTCACAATACCGTCGGTCATCGATACCGGGACGCATTTTCCCCCGAGATGTAACCGAGTACCGGGACCTTTCCCTGAAAAAAAGGGGAAGCCATATCTTAAAAACTAACCATAGAATTTTCTTGAAAATAATCTCATTGTGTTTCCCGCACCCAAATTACTGCGCAGGCCTAAAATAACTTAATCTAACCTACCGTAACCTAACTTAACCTGGGGCCATGGCAAAAAAACCGGGGCTGGTGCAATACTAGTATATGCATCTCAGGAATTTGCTACCGGGGCACCCAGGAAGTCATGTGCTGGGGTAATGTTGCTAAGTGCACCCAGATCATGTTTTCAGTGTGGCACAATCGCTGCCTAGAAAGTTATCTGGAGCGAGACGATTGTCTCTGCTAAGCATCTTTTAACGCCTGAGCTGAAAGAGTTTACACCTGGTAGCTATTAAGCGTTGCGATATTGGATTAATGTTAGAAAATAATATAGCTTAAAATTGTAAATTTGTAAGTTGTTAAAATAATGAAAAGCAATTTTTTATGTAGTAAAAGTGTAAATTGTGGGCTATATATGTCAAAAAGTCCAACAGATGGCTGTTCTGACGCTGGAATCTAGAAAACGCTTCAAGTGCAAGCATTTGATTGATGGTGACCCCGTAGGGAGGTAGTGCCGCCAGTGCACCTCATGCGGGGCGCTGTAGGTATTACTTAAAGACCTTTACTGCGTGCCTTCGGGCCCCTAGCTACAGCCTCTTTCGTTCCTTTTACTGTACCTCCTTCCATGTTCTCTTTCTTCCATCTTACTTTCCACCCTCTCCTAACAACTGATTCATAGTGCAACTGAGAGATTTTCCTCCTGTTACACCTTTCAAACCTTTTTTACTGTCATTTTCCCCTTCTGCGTTGAATGACCTAATAGGTTCCAGCGTTTGGCCTCTGGCCTAAATTCTATAATCTATTCTATTGACTGCGTTGAGGTGAATCTTATGCCAAATTTGTGATAGGCACCTTTGGGGCTAAATTATGCAAGGAAACTTGCTGACCTCTGTAGTGACACCGCTACAGGACAGGTCAAGGTTTCTTGGTTTGTTAACCGTGTGTCTTTATGCTATTATTATTATTATTATCATTATTATTATTATTATTATTATTATTATTATTATTATTATTATTATTATTATTATTATTATTATTATTCAGGAGATGAAGAACCCTATTCATATGGAACAAGCCCACCACAGGGCCCACTGACTTGAAATTCAAGCTTCCAAAGAATCTGGTGTTCATTAGGAAGAAGTAAGAGAAGGTAAAGGGGAATAAAGAAAGGGGGGATCAGTTCTAAATTAACAAATTAATAAATAATTAAGTAAAAATGTGAGTAAACTATAATTCCCTTGCTTCTCTCTCTCTCTCTCTTTCTCTAGGAAATTAACGGTAATCTGTACGTTTAACTTCTTTGAAATTAACTCTCTCTGAAATTCTCTCTCTCTCTCTCTTTGACTCTGGTCTCTCTCTCTCTCTCTCTCTCTCTCTCTCTCTCTCTCTCTCTTTAGGAAATTTTAACTTTTGATTTGTGGTGATGCACTCCCTGCCCCATTCTCTCTCTCTCTCTCTCTTTAGGAAGTTAATGGTAATCTGTACTTTTAACTTTGATGTGTGGTGATGCACTTCTCTCTCTCTCTCTCTCTCTCTCTCTCTCTCTCTCTCTCTCTCTCTCTCCACGAAATTAATGGTAATCTGTACGCTTCACTTTGATGTGTGGTGATGTACCCCCGTCTCTAACTCTCTCTCTCTCTCTCTCTCTCTCTCTAATGGTAATCTCTCTCTGGTGATGTACCCTCTCTCTCTCTCTCTCTCTCTCTCTCTCAACGCATTGCACGGCGATTCCGTACACAGGAAGTGAATGACTCACCCGGCTGAAGGAGCTATTCATTTCTTCTTCATTTTCTTTGTGACTCGACACCAGATCTCGGAGACAGAATTTATGAAGGCCAGTGAAAGTAAGTGACCCCCGTCTCTTTTGCGTCGCCGTCTAATTACTGCTATGGAGACACGGCCTTGGAAGGCAGACCCATACTGCCACGAGAGCAGCAGGTTGGCAACAACGAGGACTCGGCTAATCTTACGGAGTCCATCAAGGCTTGTGGCTTGGGCTGCGGGCAATTTTCTGCGATGTTTTATCGGTCACTTTCGTTTCTTTGACTTATTTCGCTAATAATTTGGTCGAATAGAGCCCACTGGTTCGCTATGTGGGTAGGTCGAGCTTAAGCCGCCCCCTCAGTAGTCGACCCAGAAGGTCAGTGGGGCTAGCAACTTCATCCCAGAAGAATTGCTGAAAACCGTATCTTAATGAATATTGCGTGCCGTGATTTTCTTTGTCTCATTCACACTTTAAATGATGAATTGTGGGTAAAACTTGAGTGCGGCAAATCATCCACAGCAGCAGAAAA
Source organism: Macrobrachium rosenbergii (assembly GCF_040412425.1). Classification (NCBI taxonomy): domain Eukaryota; kingdom Metazoa; phylum Arthropoda; class Malacostraca; order Decapoda; family Palaemonidae; genus Macrobrachium; species Macrobrachium rosenbergii. The sequence goes on along the minus strand of NC_089787.1, from coordinate 18,016,050 downwards.
TTCATACACCTAGATAGAGAGCTCTTCAGCAGTGCGTCGAATCCCCTAACATACACTGCAGCATTCGCCTCTATACTCTTGCATTCTCGTACTTCCTGAATTGTGAGGACATTCCTTTCGGATATATCTTTCATACTGTCAATTTATCTAATTCTCTCTCTCTCTCTCTCTCTCTCTCTCTCTCTCTCTCTCTCTCTCTCTCTCATACATATATTATATATACATACATATATATATATATATATATATATATATATATATATATATATATATATATATATATATATATATATATATATATATATATGTATATATGTTTGTATGTATACAAAACACAACCACTCACACACACACACATATGTATCTAATGTGTATGTATGTTTGTGTGTATACGAAAAGAAAGGCTAAAAGCGCCTGTTATTTCCCATCTCTGTGGCGTTGTCAGTAGATCAGTTGTCCAGGCAAACCGACGGACAAAAATACTCTTGAAAGAAAAGTTAATCTATTGGTCGCCATTTTGTTTTCCAGAATGTCAAGGAAAATATCTTTTTCTGAAGGTTTCTTGACGTTGGGACTATCTCTTTTTTTGGGGGGGGGGGTATTTCCTGTTATTTATCGTTTACTTCGTTGTTTAACCATGCTTAATTGATGTTAGTGATGAGGACGAGAGAGAGAAATGAATCAGGTTCCAAATATCAGAAACAATACTTCGTTTCCCAGAGGCGCCAAAATGAGAGGCACTACTGAACTTCTCCTCCAGCACAAGACACGAATTTCATTTGAGGATTTGTTGTCCTTCCTGCAGCGTCTTTAGAAAAATAATTCCTATCATCTTTTCCTATTTTACTCCAAGGACTCGGCAATCCTTCGATTGCGTAGCTCCTTAATCCCGTTTCCTAAGAGGCCGCGCTTGAAGACGGTAGAACGTTACTAAAGACCTTGTTTTAAGAAAAGTAGTTTTACTTAAACGGAAAAATTATATTCCGAATACACAACAAGAGGTTTGGTGTATATTAAACAGGCCTTATGCCACCTCTGGACCGTTTCACAAAGGGTGCGGCGAATTGACTGTAATGCTTTAGAGGCCTGGTGTTGACCAGTGGCCTTGAAACAACCAAACGAGACTTTAGGACTGGATAAATCCTGTCTAGATTATACATTTCCCAGCACTGCCTGTTGTCTTTGCTTTACCGTTACAAAATTATAGATTCTTTTTATTTATTTATTTATCTATTTATTTATAAGGAATTTAAATCATCGTGATGATTTATGATAAGAGAAAGTGTGGGCAGTTATATTAGTGGTCCGTCATATTGTAAATCGGATGAATTTCGGACATTTGATGAACAAAGAGTTGTTTTGAAAACATTTTTGATAAGAAGGGAAATAAGGTAGAACTGTATTCAGACTACGAAAATTAGCAAAATATTTTATTTCTCTTATTATTATTATTATTATTATTATTATTATTATTATTATTATTATTATTATTATTATTATTATTATTATTCAGAGGATGAACCTATGCACTTGGAACAAGCCCACCAAAGGGGCCACCGACTTGAAATTCAAACTTCCAAAGAATATTATGGTGTTCATTAGGCAGCAAGAGAAGGTGATTATAATTCCTTCAACTCCAAGTGTTCCGACATAAAAATGAGACATTCCTGAATATTAACAAACTTTCACAGGACACGTTTACAGCGCAGAACACACTTAACCTGCAAGAAAACACCAGAAAAAAGGAAATTAGCAAACAAAGAACAATTAACCTAAGAAACAAAAAAAAAAAAATTAACAAACAACTGACTATTTACATGATCTCACAACAACATGAATAAGTCAGAGATACAATGTAGCATAAATCTCTGACAATTGTCAGTACAGGTTTTCTTAAGCAACGCTTTTCATAAGAGGACCCAACTGAGCGTGAAAGATAAGGTCAGCTGGGAACACGGAATCAAGGTCAGGTTTCTATTGAATGACCTTAATCCTTCCATGACCTGGAATGTTGGCTTCTTCTGGGAAAGAATTATTGATAAATAAGATTATTATTAAAATTATTATGGCCTCTTGTAAGAAAGAATAATCTGTTATTATTATTATTATTATTAATTTTTTTTTTTGGTCTATCACAGTCATCCTATTCGACTGGGTGGTTTGTATAGTGTTGGAGGGTTCCGGGTTGCATCCTGCCTCCTTAGGAGTCCATCACTTTTCTCACAATGTGCGCTGTTTCTAGTAGCACACTCTTCTGCATGAGTCCTGGAACTACTTCGGCATCTAGTTTTTCCAGATTCCTTTTCAGAGATCTTGGGATCGTGCCCAGTGTTCCTGTGATTATTGGTACAATTTCCAATGGCATATTCCATATCCTTCTTATTTCGATTTTCAGGTCTTATTATTATTATTATTATTATTATTATTATTATTATTCGTTATGACTTAAAAATTAGGTCACATACCAAGTTGAGTAAACTAAATGAAGGATAAAATGCACTGTAATGATGGAAAAGAGAAATAAAAATTAATAATTTACCTCATATATATATATATATATATATATATATATATATATATATATATATATATATATATATATATATATATATATATATATATATATATATATATATATATATATATATATAATATCATATATAATCATGAAGCTACAAATATCAATATCAAATTCACGCTACCTCAGGAATATCTCCGACGGAGAATTGTTGCCGAAAGGAATTTATATAAGTGATAAATGAATTGGTATCGTCAGGGACACGGCCATGACACGAAACCTATTCAGCGACTCAGTGGGTTGCATCTACTGGAGTCGCTGAATAGGTTTCGTGTCAAGGGTTCGTGTCCCGACGATACCTATTCATTATCACTTATATAAATTCCCCTTCGGCGACAATTCTCCGTCGGAGATATTCCTGAGGTAGCTGAATTTGACATTTATTGCTTAATATGATTGTATATAAATCACGGTGTGATAAAATTTCATATATGATTATATATATAAATCACGGTATGATAAATATATATATATATATATATATATATATATATATATATATATTACGAATATTGCCGCTACGTCGCTAATTCTTAAGCCCTTATGAAGAAATACCAGGCAGTAGGAGAGATAGGGATACCCACAGACCGAAGAGTCAGGGGAGGGTTTAGCCATTAACAGTGTCACCCTCTTGAAAGGGCTAGGTTTAATGTGTCCCCAAGGATTGCAAGTTGAGGGGTAAATAGCTGCTTTCCTGTCTTAATCCTAAGATTCCATCTACCACCAAATGAGTTTTCGACCCTTTTGGCCGCACCTCTGTTCCTAATCCATCAGGCACAAGCAGCCTTTGCCGCCCGAAGGGATACCCCCGGCAAAAACTGAGACCTTAAAACACCGAGGTCACCACCGTCATCAGCTCAGTTCAGTCCACTCAGACTACCAGTTCAGTTCACACTTAGTCTGCTTGCCAAAGCTGTGATCTCTCTGTCTGTCCAACGACGGAAGCCGATGGCCGGTGGTGAACTCACCTTTCTCACTTAAGCTGGCCCCACTGTGACCCTACAGCCATACACTGCTCAAGAGTAGCTCTGGTCACATCAACATAAGGCTGTGTGTGCAAGCAAAGCTAGGAAGAAATGAAGGTATGTGCCCCAGAAGGGAAAATTGGTTGGCCAGTATCATTTTCTTTGACTCGTTATGTCATCTCTCTCTTGCACATTTCATCGCCTCAGTAAATTCTTGTCTCTTCAACTCAAACGGTGAATCTGCCATCCCATAGTGTAAATGCCTTGACAGTGCATAACGTAATTCTCACCTCTTGATTGCAGGTGAGTAGAGTAAGGATTTTCCTCCAACTCCTGCATTTATTCCATTATAGAGAGAGTGCAATCTCAGTGTTAGTCTTACCTGGGATTGTCTCATTCAGGAGTGTTATCGATGCTGTTACCGGCCTAGCTGTGCTTCTGTGTTCCTGAATACCTGAAGAATTCTGTCTTACCAGGGCCGATAGAATTATTGCCTAACTGGATTAAAGGACCACTTGCAAGTGGCCAGTATTCGTAATTGTAGCGCATTACCCAATTCACTCAGTTGCTGGCAAATTCGAAGTTGATTAATTTAGTGAAAGTGTCTAGTTTCCTGGGTAATTTCTTCCATGTTGTGATTGCAAAGAATAAATTACTGTTAAGAAACCCCCTTTCACTTGGCAACCTACCACTTATAACTTAATCTTGCATTTTTATTAATTTATGGGATTACGAGGGCTTTTGTAAGGCCAAGATTATTAACTTAGAGTACAATACACGGTGACCGCCCTATAGTCCGAAAGGCCCGATAGTAAGAATATATATATATATAACAGTGTAGGCCCGATATATAAGGTCCGATAGTCCGAAAGTCATAAGGCCCGATATATATATATATAATCATATATACCCTCCATAGCTAATATAAAAATTATATTTATATAAACAACCATAAATATACCAATATACTATCGGATATATCGGATATTATATATCGGACTATATATATATATATATATATGTATATATATATATTTATATATTTATATATATATATATATATATATATATATATATATATATATATATATATATATATTTATAAATTTATAAATTATATATATATATATAAATACATATATATATATATATATATATATATATATATATTTATAAATTTATAAAAATATATATGTATATATATATATAAATATACATAAATATATATATATATATAAATACATAAATATATATATATATATATATATATATATATATATATATATATATATATATATATATACATACATACAAATAACAGTGAGAGAGGGACAGAGTCTGAAATGGTAGAATCACAGAACGAAAAAGCCTATGAATACAAGAAATAAAGCAGTCAGAGAGCGACAAAGCTTAGAAACAAATAAAAAAAAAAATAAATAAATAAAAAATCAGTGAGCGACAAAACTTATCAAAAAAGAAAAATCAGTCAAAAAATTATAAAAACGGTCCCGAAACTTGAAAGAAAATCAAAGTCAGAGACCAACGAAGCTTGAAAACAAGACGCAGATTGACAAAGCTTATAAAGAAAAGAACAAAATAATCAAAAAGCTTATAAAAAAAACAGTCCCTAAGCTTGAAATGAAATCACAGAGAGAAAAAAAAATCGCATGGGCTACAAGAAACCTGATATCACCTGTTTCGACCGGTTTTCACAGCTAATCTGACTGATTCCCTCACTTACTGTAATGACTAGTAGAGGGATAAGAGGCTCTCTCTCTCTCTCTCTCTCTCTCTCTCTCTCTCTCTCTCTCTCTCTCTCACTGAAATTACCCAACTCTGTGGTATGTAAAATCTTCCCCCTTTTTTTGTCTTTGAACCAGTAGCTGTCCTGAACTGCGGGAACAAAAACTATTGTTCATACTGGAAAACGTACTCCGAAGCTAATGACGTTATATAGACATAGTTTTAAGTTAATCTAACAAAAATCCTAGGGGGGGATTTATTACCATTTGATAAAGGAAGACAGAGGACTGTGCAAAGCCACATTAAAAAGCGACTTCTATCTGTCTGTCGTCCGCGCTTTGCCAAGTTAGAATATTCATCTCCATCGCTCGTAAGGATTCACAGTCGACCGTCTCGGAAAACAAGATGCAGATTTTATGTACTTTCTCGCATCGTGAGTCCCTGGGATCTCATCCCATCACCGTAATTTGGAGGTGGCTCCCTCATGCTTTCATGCATGAGCCACCTAGGCGTGACGCTATCCCAGAACCTTTGAATTTCAGATGATTCAGCCGGGATTAAACTAGTTCATCGGAGCCACGTGAAATTGGTTGAGTCACCCGCTGATTGTAAACAACGCATAGAAAACGAAGATGGGGCCTGAATGCTGATTACACCTGCCAAGGTCTGTGGATTGTGAAGAACTGATACAAAAGAATTTTGACGTGATGTAAATATGGCGATTTTACGAATCGAAAGAACCCTGAGGTAGCTTGTTGTTTCCAACTAAGAGAGAGAGAGAGAGAGAGAGAGAGAGAGAGAGAGAGAGAGAGAGAGAGAGAGAGAGCCAAAGGAGAGTGAAGATTAAGCAAGGAAGTCTTTACTAAGGAAAGTTTATAATTTTTTAAATATTATTCAAAACCTTTTTCATATATTTTCATTAAGCCTTTCACTGCGATGGACGAGAATAGTCGACCCAAAGTTTGTATCATTTCACCGACTTAACTTTCCGCCATTTAATTCTTCTCCTATGTAGATGACGCATTTAGTCGTCTACTGCAGCCATCTGATGGTAATTTTAAGAAATACTGCCCACAGCACTCGTCGAAAAACTGTTCCACATCAGTCGCAAAATTTCGTAGGTTTCTGAGATTTTCATGTTAAGGAAAGTTTGATTCGTGATGTAGAATCTTATTTTATGGTGATGGCAAGATACATTTGCTGCAATATAAAACAATATTTTTTTTAGGATTTATATAATTAGAGAGCATTGTATTACCTATACATATGTATATATAACACATATATATGTGTATATACACACATATATGTATATATACATATATATATACGTATGTATAACATACATATAACTACATATATATGGATATATATAAATATATATATATAATATATATAAATTTATATATATGTATATACAGTATATATGTACACATGTGATAATCTTTCATCAGTGGCTTAAAAATAGCCGAAACCAGTCAGGACCTTCAGCAAGTCACTTACTTTATCACCTGTGGTGATGTGCTATATATGTATGTATATATATATATATATATATATATATATATATATATATATATATATATATATATATATATATATATATATATAAAATTGAAGGAGGAGGTGAACACAAAGAAGTATTGCTGGTAATAATAATTGTATTGTGGCCTTACTACATTAATAATTCATCATTACCTTAACTGTATTAGATGTGAATCTAAATGAGATGTTAAATATTGCACCTGAGAACATAGATTCTAACACTGCATTTCAACAATTTAACAATGCTTGTTTATGAATATGGATGTCAATGATAACAAAACAGAGATTAAGAGAGATTATAGTAAATATATTTGAGGGCATGTACTGCTAGGAATAACGTTTAACAATTGAACGATTTTTTTTTCTTCTCTGGTTGAGGTGAAAATGAATCGTCAATTTGTTTTTTTGTAAACAAACAGAAATGATCAACTTCACTCCTTATCATTACATATCGTCAGTGGGTCTGCCCAGCTCTTATTTTTGCTTACCTCTTCTCCACTTCGAAGCACGTCCTCTTCAAAGTCCTAATTTGAACTAAATATTGTTAGTTTTCTCCTCTTTCTGCATTCCCCTTTACTTCCTCTTACTTCTTCCTAATGAACACCTTATTCTTTGGAAGCTCGAATTTAAAGTCAGTGACCCCTTTTGTGGGCTTGTTCCATACGAATAGGGTTCATCTTCGGAATAATAATGGCCTAATAGTAATAACAGATGAATCCTGCCTGAATGGTTTAATTCAAACGCTTTTTTTTCCAGCCTAGCAACAAAACAACCAGTGAGGAGGAACACGTATCAGTTCCATGCAATTTTTGACTGTGACCTGTCTTTCAGAGTGACATCTGAAGACTTCCCTTCATTGTCTTTCTAGAAATCCTGTTGCGTAAATTTTCCTGCTGAAGTTCCCTGTATTTCCAAGTTCTGGTATCAGGTCTTTAAAAGCGTAGAAGAAGATAAGTCAGTACAGACATGCAATGATGGAAACATTATTTTTTACTAGAGTTCCTCAACAGAACATTTTACTGAATTCAAGTCCAGCAATCATGGAGTTGACCATTCAATTTAGAAAACAAACTTCCTTGTCTAACATACGGAAACACTGGGACAAATAGTTCATTCAGACTATACAAATCAGTTGTGTAGAACATTCATTTGAGAAACTACAAACTCTTAGTGGCGTTAAGCGGAAAATTAAATTTGAAATGAACTGTATTTTTGGACATTTTAATCTCGAAATAAGCATATACTAGAGAATTACGGAACAAAATTGCTCGATTATAGGCTTAAATTAAAATTTTTTTTAACTTATTTCATCGTTCGTCTATCGCCGGGGTGCTAGCGAGCGTCAGAGTACCCGACAGAAGTCAGGAGAGCTCAACGACATTATAGAAGAGTTACCCAATAACTTAATAAAGTCGTTTTCTTTAAATAAATTATTATTTAGTTATAGAAAACGAAGTAACTTTTACACGTTTAGGGCCTAACTAACATAATATTTTATTCTTTATCCGTAAATTAATAATTCCGAACCAAATTATTATTTTGAAATTGATGCATACGATTAAAGGAGCTATATATGCGCTGTGTATTATTTATATATATTAATTGACTAGAAGGTATCTATATATTAATGTGAGAATGAAAAATAGCTATTTTTAATGCCTCCGTCAGGCATATATTGTTTGTTGTTGGATTTCCAAAATTAGAGTTCGTCTGTTGATTTTCATTTGATCACTGCGAAATTTTGTTTATTGATGGAATAATGCAGTACACACAAATTCAACTTACGAACAACATTTCTTTTTTTACTTTTTATGAAGATTAATATTTAATAAAGAAAAAATGATATCTCTGAAGTGACCTAATCAAATTTAATAAGGAGAAAATGGTTGGGCTGTAGCATTTTTCAATTAAATTAAAAATGAATAAAAGACTAAACAGAAATTGTACGGACTTATGGGAAGAATTTTGGAATTTCCTTAACGATTTCAATTAAACATTGACTAAAAAAAGTAATGTAAAAATTAGCAGCAAATCCCTGGAACCGCAAGTTTAAAATCTTGGATGAAATTATAGTGGGGCCTTATGTCACTGGCTCTCCCCATCGGGAATACATTCATCCAGGATCTACAACATCAAACAAAAACATTTATAACATCCCATGGACGCTGAAGAGATTATCACATTCAGACCCGAAAATATCCTTATGAGAACCTTTATTCGATTCTACAGTGCCCTTTGTCGAGAAAATCTTCCATCTAGTCACGTTTGGAGATCAGTGGAAATAGGAGACGAAATGACTTATGTAAAGGATATTGACTGACGTGGAGAACTTACGCGATGGTTCTGATTTGAAATGATGTTAATATTTCCTTTATTACATGTCTTTTATTACTGAGGAATACACTGTACGTTGCCCGTTTGATAAATTAGAATTATGAAGCTGAGAAATTTTATTACAGTAACGTAGTTAAAAACCTGAAATTTTTTAAGCCAAACCGAAAAGTCCTCCCTACTCTTCTTTTAGCACCTCGTAGGATAGACGTTTTTTGTGTGCCGCGGGCGACTGCCCTGCTAGAATCGACCATAAAGCCTTAGATAATTGTAACGTTTTGAATCCAGTTCTATCTTAGCCTGATGGGTAAGCCGCAGGCTCGATTAAATTGCGATTTTAGTTATTTTGTAGCAAAATTTACGTAACTTTTGCGTCTTGATTGTCACCCCGACGTGTTCCAGAATTCTTCCTTTGTACCCTGTTCAGTCCGTTCTTGATTGCAGACCCAGCTATAATTTGAATTAACGTAAAATTATTGTAAGTTTGCATATATTTTGTCATATTAACGTAGTATTATATAGTTTAGGTGTATTTTTTGTACTGTAATTTGCTTTTGTAGTGAAATAAAAAGAATGGACTCATATTTATTGCAGCCACCATCTTGTTGTGCCGGTTCGAAGCCATTATCCTTTGATTGAGCATCGCTGCCCAGAACAGTGGTCGTGAATCGAAGAGAATATTCCATTTCGTTTCCACATTATCCTTGGGAAGAACATTGTTAAATATCCTATTGGCTCTCCTGTAAGAGTTTGCATCCAGATCCTACAGTGTGTTGCAGTTTAGAGGGGAGTGTCATTTAGATCCTGAAGTCTTTGAAAAGAACATACCAATCAAATTCTGTAGTTTTTTGGAACATTCCATACAGGTTATAAAGTCTTTGAGAACCTTACATATAAATTCTACAGGCTCCTTGAGAACATTCCTTTTCAAATCGTACAGAGTTCTTGAGAACATCCCTTTTAAATCGTATAGAGTCCTTGAGAACATCCCTTTTAAATCTATAGAGTCCTTGAGAACATCCCTTTTAAATCCTATAGAGTCCTTGAGAACATCCCTTTCAAATCCTACAGTTCTTGAGAACATCCCTTTCAAACCCTACAGTTCTTGAGAACATCCATTTTAAATCCTATAGAGTCCTTGAGAACATCCCTTTCAAATCCTACAGAGTTCTTGAGAACATCCCTTTTAAATCCTACAGAGTCCTTGAGAACATCCATTTTAAATCTTACAGAGTTCTTGAGAACATCCCTTTCAAATCCTACAGAGTTCTTGAGAACATCCTTCCAAATCCTACAGAGTTCTTGAGAACATCCCTTTTAAATCCTATAGAGTCCTTGAGAACATCCCTTTCAAATCGTTCTTGAGAACATCCCTTTCAAATCCTACAAAGAACATCCCCAAATTGAGATCACATCCCTTTCAAATCCTACAGAGTTCTTGAGAACATCCCTTTCAAATCCTACATAACCCTTGAGAACACCCTTTTAAATCCCACAAACGCCAAGAGAAGGCCACAAAACACAGAGGTCTCCACCAGAAGATCGACCTCTAAAGAACAACCCAAGAATCACCTCTGCTGCAAAAGTAAGAGAGGACGCCAACAGACACAGCAGCAGGAGAAGCAGAGGGCCCTGGAGGTGCACGACTGAGAGTGGCTTGATGTCTTCTTGTCCACCATCTCCCCTAGAAGTTCCAAGTACATCTTCTCCAAAAGGGGCTTCTGGTTCTCTCTGCGACGTCTTCTCCTGGGAATGCATTCCGCTTCTGAACTTGTAAACTACTTCGTTGCCCCAGTGGTCGACTAATCCAGCCTGAAAAGTAACAGGTTCTCAGAGGTTTTCCTCTTATGATAGTTTTTCTTAAAACGATCAAGAATATACTCAGAAGAAGCCTCATCCCATACCATACCTGAACAAAGATCCCGATGTAACGATCAAGAATGTGCCTGAATGGGGCATCTCTGATGATAGGCCAGGCACAAGTGCCAGGCCAAATGTTCTCTTTGGCAGCATAGAAAGGCGTCCATCCATCTCTCTTTGTGTAATGTCGGGCGATGTTTAAGTCCAGGTTCCTTCTCTCGTACATATAGGCTGTGCTGATAAAAGTTCAATGAAGGATTTGTTAGATACAGATGAAAAAAAGATTGATGTGTTCATGTCACTGAATTAAATACATATGGACACTTTACTTAATAGAATCCCTTACTTCTCCTTCAGTAGTCGAGGGAAGGCAACCTGAATGGAAGGGACAAAGGTCATCCTTTGGCTGATGTCTTTGTAAGGACCAGGCGGGGACTGCTTGAAGCTGTTGAAGAAATCGACAGTGTCGGGCGGAATAAGCATGCTGTCGTTTAGAGAAAAAATGAGCCCTTATAAGTCAAGAGACTCTGTAATGCCACTTGGAAGTGCAAAGCCCATTGCTTTTGATTTTCAAACTTATATTGCAAGAAGAAGAAAATTAAAGTGTTAGTACTTCAAGTAATAATACTTGAGTTACAAAAGCGAAGGCCTTGGTTTTCTGACCTATAGACCTGTTAAAGTAAGCACTTATTGGTTTGGTTGTTGAATCATCTTTATTCAGTTTTCATTTATTTGTTATCTGCTCTGATAAAAAGTTTTTTTTTTAACTTTCCTTTACATGTTTTTTGTTAACTCTGTAGGTGTTCATAGGTTAGACTAATTTGGACAGATTATTTACAGTCTTTAAAGAATATTCATATGCTAGAGACCTTTCATAAAGATAAAATACATTTGGGTTAGAGGTATTTTCTCACATTTACATAAGCTGGCTTCATAAGTCACAAACAATCCTTGCAAATGAGAACCCCTTATATAAATTTTCTAACTGCAGAAGGTATTTATAAATGAAATTTCTTTATAAAAGTAACAAGTTAGTCACTACCTGGCTTTTGCATTCACCAGCTGCTGCAGTGTCTCAATCCTCTGGGGGTACTTTGGCAGAGTGAGGAATGCTGTCAGATTCCCTCGGTAGATAACACCAATCACGAAGGCGAACACCATCCAGAAGAAGAGTGCCAACCGAACAGAATTCGTGCCAGGGAGTTTCTGCGTCAACCCTTGGCTCAATAAGGTTCCCAGGACAATCTCACAGACAGTCCACCAGCTCAGTGACAGGCTGCCCCCCCAAACCTCTTTGTCAAAATGAAACACCTGGAAAGGGTCTTAGAAACAATGACTTGAGTTCACATGAGCCTCATTGGATTGTCCATTTGTAAATAACCTCAGTGACAATCCACTGCTTTGGTTCCAGGGTGTCTACAAGAGAAAGAAAATATAAATAAAAAGAAAAACTGAGAAATTTTCACCAAAATAAATTCAGACATGAAAATTTAAATTCATGTTATAATGTAAGTTCACAGGTAGGAAGAAGAGGAATTAAAAGTTATTGGTAGGCATATCCACCAGCTAATGTTAATCAATGAACTGCAGATGAATTCGAATAGTAAACTCATTATGTGTTGTCACTGGGGTGTCTACCCTAAACTTTGTTGTATAGAATCATTAACTAAAATTGTACTGCTACTTACAAGGTAAAGCACGGGTAGCGCAACAAGGAGCACGATGCCAACAGAAATCCAAACGGCATCACTTAGAGGGTACAGGAGGGATTGCCAATGGGGCTTCAAGCTCGGCTTGGCCCTGACGAAGGTTAGAGTCTCAGGTTCAAAGTCAGCTGAGAAGTCCAGGAATGGGAGAAGGTGAGGCAGTATCGCTATCCTCATGGGTGACATGAAGGCAACTCTTTCTATCACCTTTTCTATGACCTGTGAATGACCAAGGTCAACACTGTTTAAGAATTTTGGAGTTAGTGGTCACTATTTTCATGGGTTAGGTTAAACAATCGTTTCCGCTTTCATCCAGTCTGAGGTGAATGAGGGAGGATTGCCCTGTGCAAATAAAGCCACCAGAACCTTGTAGACACTTCAGACACTACAAAGAAATCACATCATCTATGTGAACAGAACTTTTAGTCTGATAACCACTTCATGTATATTTTTGATAACTGTCAAAATATTGTATGTTCTTTGCAGTCAATAAAAATCTAAATCTAAATCTACCTACAAAGTAACTTTGAGAGGATGAGCCCCTGAGTAAATACAACTAACTCAGATTCTAGCTGTTTAAAACTAATACAACACCTTAAAGTTTGAATGCTCAGTGTAAAATTTTCCACTGTTGTATAAATTATGAATACCTAAAGTCACCACCCTGAAAATGGAAGAAGAGAAGGGTCCTCACTTCATCCCAACTGGAGACTGGAAGAATCTTGATGGTGAAGTTGAAGAGCTGAGCCACAACCTGTAACATGATGTAGTCTCTGCCAGTGTATATGTTCTTTCCCGAGTTGTTATTGGTCGTGTTCTGGATCATGTTTTCGATGACGTCATACTCTTCAATGACTGAGTTGTCCTCCTCCAAGGCCATGAAATAGGGCATGAATGGCCAGACTGTGACGTTCATTGGAGATTTATGAAAACTATGAAAGAGAGGACGTAATAATTTATCAGTGCAATAAACTGCTGAGCTGTGAATAACCCTATATGTTTAACAGAATGATGAAGAGAGAAGGAACTGTTACAGTAGGTTATAAATGTCCTAAGATATCTCACCATTCGAACACTGGCAAGTAAACTGGTCTGACAAACATTGTTTATTTAAGGCTTTAAATTTATCACCTGTGCATGCAGATAGTTCCTGGAATTAACCCATAAATTAACAAGGGCAGCATTTTGCTAGGCCCACCATTTTTTAGACTTTCCTTACACTAACCATGAGAAATTATGCATGCATGTTGGTCCCAAATCCATACACAGAGGAGGGACGGTTAACCGAAGGTTTATCACATCTGTCTTGTAAGAAATTGAGATGATACCAAGATCTGCAGATAATCTGACTGGTCTGATGCAAGCCATAATGAGCCATAATGTTCAAAGGCCAGTAATTGTGCAAGGGTAAGGCATTGTTAACCTTTCCATAATGTGATTAAGAACACGATACACTGGAAGAAATCAACTCACTTTTGATATTTTTCAGGGAAGAGCTGTTGAGCATTGAGCAGCCTAAGACCTTGTCTGGAAGTCCACAAAGCCACTCTTAAGACCTGTCCACCATCAGGGGTGTAAGGATAATAGGTGTGGACATCATACCTGTTGGTGTAAATTAAGCATCTGAAACAAAGTCACAGATAAAATTGAACATATTTTACTTATTATCATTCTTGATTAATATCCTCCTCACACTAGGTTTGAATGTAGGGACTCTCAGGTGAAAGGCAAATTTACTACCAGCATTGCCCTTGAGAAACATAGATCTTATAGTTAGCAGTACCTTTTAGACAGACAGCTGACTCATCTCTCTTTGTCTCACCTTACGTTATCTCCTGTTTCAACTAGATTGAGGAACATCGCATTGAACATCGAATACATCCAGTGACGCGACATGAGACGGCGAATTTCCTCTGGAGGCTGCAGCGTTACTACGAGAATTTTCGTTTCCCAAACCACAAGGCGAGAGTGGTCAGCACTTTGGGCGAAGGAGGCCAAGAACTGACTGTCATTGCTGATCACTAGTATGCTAACACACCCATGGGCAGTCCAGAGCTGTTTGTGAAATGAAGTGTTATGAAAGTCCTAAGAACTGACAAGGTGACACTGAAAATCTCTAGGGCATCATCAAAAAGAGGTTGTAAGATCACTGTGAAGTGACAAGCAACACCAGGAATCTAAATGAAAGTGAAAGAACACACAATGAGAACTCTTGGTGTACAGACAAGGCAAATAACAAGACAATAGTGTTAAATACCCTGGGACTCGGCATGTCGTGTTATAAATGAAATGTGACAATCGAAAGGCCAATTGTGAGATAATAAACAATAATTTCATAGTCAAAAGAATATGAAATTAGATATATTGTGATTGAATTATTCACCATAAAAGACTGTAAAACATTTTGTGAGACTGCTTTGAAGTAGTGACTCTTAATACAGAAAAGTGATGTGCAATTCTAGATTTCAGTATTAAAAACTCTAGATACAGTTTAAGGCCACTAAGAAGTGGGACAGGTTGTAGAAATTAGTGATATCTAGAAAGTTGACTGTGTTGGAAAATAATGACATTCCTCATCATTAAGAATAAATAATCTAGGTATCTTAATCCAGCCAGTAACAGTCCCTGGCATAAAGTTATTCTGGAATATAAAGATCTTCCACCCTGAAGGGTGAAGCCTCTAAGAGTCTGCCTTGTACTCTAGAGCACTAAAGGCACTACAAAGTGTTACCTCAGTTTTCAACTAGCTTACGTTCTGTCTTTTCCGTTTCATTCATTCCCAGCTCTCTGCTCACCTAACTGCCCAGCCTCTTTAACTTTACCCTTCCATAATTGTCCCTCTAATTCCAGAACAAATGCAATAGTCCTGCCTTGTAAGACTCTAAATTGTGATTCAGAGGCCTGGTTAAACTATTTTGCTAAAGTAGTAGTGAATCTGTTGTAGAGCTTTGAGAGCCTGCAATAACGTTTCACTCAGAGAACTTTACTTCAGAGAGGCCTTGTTTTCTTTTAATTTTCTGCATCTGAAGCTCTTCTAAGGAGATACAACAGTTGTGAAAAATTTTGCATTGAGAACTGAAGAGCGAAACAGCCTTCGCGAGATTACTCCTTCATTCTTTGAGACACAGTGACCCACACTTGAGTCTGGGAGGATCACACTGATCTGGCAGACTAACATCCAGCGATCCAGTTGGCCTCTCCAGCAAAGGAGTCCTGGGCTGGATTCCCAATCACTACATAGTGAAAATCGAAGGCAGTGACACAAATATAAACAGGAGAAAGGCTAAACTGGGAATTGTTGTTGTTAAGATGGAGAGAAAAGAGTGGAAAGCAAACAAAGGAAGAAACATATCTCAAACCATCAACATTAAGACATCTGGGTGAGGAGAAAGAAGGGAACATATCACGTTATATCAGCACTGACAGATTTAAGGTGATTTGATAAACAAGATGACTGATTTTAGAGCTTTCTTCTTAAAGATTTTCGTAGTCTTGTGTAGCTTACACAGTAGTCTGCCTCATCCTAACATAAAAACCACCACTATAAATGTTTCCAGTCATAAGAATTTGGAATGTAAGATTCTTAAGTAATAATGTTTTGCTGGTTGAAGTCTTTACCAGGCTTCCAGGTTCTGGACACACTGGTCATTTCTCTGTATAATTTTCAGATTCCACAAATCTGTAGGTTTCTTAACCAGTGGTTCTTGACACGTAAAATAAGTTAATCATGAGAGCTGTTAATCACAGAGGTTAAACTAAGGTATGTAACTATCACTAAATTGATGTTGTTGAAGCACAGGATCCCTCTACCTAAATGTAATTATTTGTAGTTGGTCACAAGGCCCACCTTTGGTTAAATTTTCCTGCCTTCACGTTAACACCTACAGAAACTAATGTACTGAATCAAACCCATAACATTGCTCGGAAATCAAAGACCTAGGTGTCAATTTGTTTTCCACCATGTGGAACTCAATGCGACCATCTGCTTTTCCTGAACTCAACCTTCCTCGTTTTAATAAAGCGAATTTATAACACCAGATAACTTATAATCATTCATTTAGCAGGGGAGTTTGTCATTACTGAGGAAGAGAAGCGCACTAACATCCTTTTTCAAGGGTTAAGATCATTTTGGAAAGCCTTTGGTATATTCTTCTCTTTGAAGGATATGCCTAAAAATATATCTAGGAAACAAAACGTTATCATTTTTAATGCAAAGAAAGATTTTGATTCAATATAGAAGATTTGAACAGAAATAGATCAGTTTTAGTATTACAAAAAGAAGAAACAAAAAGTCACAAATTAAAACAAAGAATAAAGTTCAAATGACTTACAGACTCATTATTTGAACTTGAGATAGATGGAAAAGGTTATCAAATCATTATTAAGATAAAGTGATGATCAGTTGAGAAGATATGAAAATAAAAGATAAATTAGATAAATGTTTCAGGTTTATTTCCACATCCCTCTTACATTACTTTGTATTCGGATCATTAGTTTGACATATCCCTCTTACATCATTTTGTACAGTTTAGAGTTGATGTGAGTATCATTGAAAATAAAACATATACAGTGTTTCTGTTTAATGCCTAAGTCTTACAAAATTTTATAGTTTAGAGCTTATCAGATATCTTTTCATTTACTGACATAATAGTATCTAAAATCAACATCAAGCCTGTCTCCCTTACAATACCTTTTGGCAAGATTCTGTGCTGACCTAAAGCCAGGTTCATCATGCACACCAACCAGCATCCAGGCATTAACTTGTTTACAGATATACCCAGCTTATGTCATTTGCTTTATTCTCCCTCTTCAAAGCATCTCTTGAGGCCCCCCTTTCTATAGATACAATATGGAAGTCACGAGACAGTCTTCTGGTTTGATTGTGGAATTCTTCCAGTGTGCTGTCTTCACTAGTTTTATAGCATTTTCACTAGACATGACAGGGAACCAGACAATAAAAGTTAAATAATTCTTTAAATGTCACCAAGTTATTCCTGCTAAGTGGTCAGTGATATCTATTTTGAGTTATAGACTGCAGAATGGAATAATTTAGTTACTGTCTGAATTTGAAATACAATATCAATTGTATTTTTTTTCTTGGCGAGAACAGTGATAGCAATAATGAATATGAGGATATTCCAGATGTCACTTTTGAGTCAAGAATTGCGAAAGCTGTAGTGAGAGACAAGTAAAGGCTTATGGAAAGGATAAATCAATGGACAAATATGTTTCAAACAGAACATCAGACTTGGTCTTGCAAACGCCCGAGATCGGTATACCAGAGGGAGACTGGAGGCCAGATTTTGAATACTGGTAGATTGACTAGAAATTAGGCAGTGCTAAAGCAGGCCCTGTTCTCCTTTCTGTAGATTTCATTTTTCAGCAATATTAACACATTTGGAAACTAGCATCGCAGTCTCTTAGATGGAATTACGCTAGCAATGTTGGGACAAACATTACTGCTAGTACGCTTTCTGAAGATGAGCTTTGTGCCTGACGTTTCTTTGTAAGATGTGGTCCAGGTTGAATAAGGTGAAACACAATTGTATGCTTTGGATTTTGTTGACTCTTTTTGCATTAAAGCCCCATTTCGTTCTTTGGTTTCAGTAGAATGACTGAAGATGCGCTGAGCATTTTCTTCAGGTGTATGCAACTCTGAAAGTGCTGAAGTGTTTGCCTTTATGCATTTAATAGCTTTCCTGTCCGAATCATCAGCTGCTAGACCTTCCTCTTCTACATGGGTTAATTTTGCAAGATCTTCATTTCTTAATGTTGATGAAACTTTATTTCCCAGGTCTGAAGGAGCTGATCTTACCAGACCTTTCTCTCCCAAAGGAGCTGGATCTTTCACACTTAGGTCCAAAAGTGCTGATCTCTCTGGATCTCCCTTTTCAATGGAGATGGCTCTTGATGCCCCTGGTAGATGGTTCTGTAAGCCCAGAGGAGTATAGGGATTTTCAGAAGCATTTCCTGCCAGAACAACAGCATTTGAACTCTGTTTCGAGACATTGTCAATAATTCTCTGGAGTTCTTTTTTCTCCAGTAGCCTGGTATTCCAGAGAGAATTTCCAGTTCTTTCAGAGATAGGCTTGTGCAAGGCTCCAGGAAACTACTTTCCCTGGAACAGAGTACTGGCTCACTACAGAACAGCAATAGTTTATGACCTTGTACACTGAGAGTGTATGGTAGGACTTTTGACAAGTACATCTTTGATGTCCTTATACCACTCAAAACACCTTGGAATGGTCCAAAGCTATATCTGTTCTGCTGGATGGAAATCACTATCCCATAACTGTTCAGCGCTGAAATGATTGCACAGTCACTCATCTCAAAAGGAGCATTTCTTATGGACACGTACAACAGCGGTGAACTCAGATCTACGACCTTCACTTCCTCAAGTGTTTTGATGATTACGGTCTTTCCAGAGTAACGTTCCAGAATTCGCTGGAAGAGCTGCCCTGAAACGAGCTTGATTGCGGTGACGTTCCTTTTCAGGACCTGTACCCCAATGACTTGTTGTGATGTTAGTCCCATTCTCGCAAAGAGGACTTCGCTGATGATGTCTTGAGTGAGCGTCTGGCCAGAGAAAAGGAGCCCAATGGTATGTCGCCTCCGGACTGAAGACGAAGAAGTGGTGGTTCCCATGTCGAAACTGGCAGATGTTAATGGACGGAAATGTTGTCTTCAGGTTACCTGTTAGTCTCACTGGTATATGAAATGTCAAAATCATGAGTTCTGTAAGTTATCATGTGAATAGTGAATAAAAATATCCTTAAGATTAATTTTGAGGTTTAATAAGCTAACAATCTGTACCCTAGGTACTTCACCTAGACAAATGAGACATTTCCAGAATTTGGGGGGGGTGTTCCAAAGGATTCAGCCTAAACATACAGCACCAGACCTGGAGGAAAGTGAAGCTAAAGAAGTTGGCCATTTTGTGAGAAGAGGCCAGAGGAAAAGAATGAGAAGTGAAAGCCAGAAATAAATACAGTAGGGTAATCATATATATATATATATATATATATATATATATATATATATATATATATATATATATATATATATATATATATATATATATATATATATATATATAAATTTCTAACTCACATCGGGATCGAATCCAGGTCTTTGAAATGAAAGGCAGTGGCGCTGCCAACTGAACCACACAGTTGGCAGCGTCCTTGCCTTTCATTTGGAAGACCAGAGTTCGATCCTCGATGTGAGTCAGAAATATATTTCTGTTCCACACGTGACTGTGTCGATATATATATATATATATATATATATATATATATATATATATATATATATATATATATATATATATATATATATATATATATATATATATATACAAACGTCCTTTAATATCCAAACTCTACCTCAAGTAATATATATTTTCTATATTTGTCATTCTTAGTTGATACTCATTTACCAGCGACGGACGGAAATCAGTCAGTCGCATTTCCGACAGACTTTTTATCAACAGGCCTTGGGCATATATGAAAAGAGTCAAAGCATGCCCAGTGTGTATGTATCTGATTGTATATGAATCACGGTGATCTAAATAGTCAAATATATATATAGATTGCCTTTCTGTTTGTTTGATCAGTTATAAATATCTTATTCAAAATTCACATATCTTACAAAAACAGTAGACACAGAACACTCTTTGACCCTAGTAAGTCCCAAGGCCTGAATGTCTGAAAACTGAAATAACTGGGTAACTAAAGAGTGACAAACGGAAAGTGTTATGTGTTATTATTGTCTTGGATAACAAGATATGATGGCTAGAAGAGCCAAGAATAACAATTTCACATAACTGTCATGCATAACAAAACAAAAGGTGAGCTATAAAATGCAGTAGATGAAAGGGGGTGTTATTTGTCATAGATGACAATATTTGCCATCAATAGCATAGGTATTATTCATTACAAAAACCAAAGATAGCAAGAAAGATACTCCCTACAAGAGCAAGGAATAACAAACTGACAAAACTGTTATGCATAACAGAAAAGAATTGACAAGGGGTATCATGGATAACATTAAATGGCATAGGTGTTATAAATTACAGATAAAAATGCAGAGAGTTTCATGACGAAAGAAAATCTAAAGGAAGTTAATACGGGAACCAGAGACGTAGCCAAACTCTCAAACAGTTCAGTAGGGCAGGCACTCTACTTTCGGATCACTGACTGTAATGTTGGTTAATTCATTCAACCAACCCCTCAATTCTAGAGTCTATTTATAACCGTTTTCCTGGTTGTTGATTATGAATCTTGTATTAGCTGTGGGGAGTTTTTTCTGGGTTATTTGTAACTTTTTTTTTTATATTACTCTAGGAAACTACATCATTTTTTTAGGTTTGACTGATTAGCCTGTCCATATATATATATATATATATATATATATATATATATATATATATATATATATATATATATATATATATATATATATATATATATTACTAACAGGACCTCATTCAAACTGAATGGTGTCTAGTGGAGATATTTATTCAAAAAAGTTACAAGCTTTCTAGGACAAACAGTCCTCATTCATATATATGTACATACATACATACACACACACACACACACACACACACATATATATATATATATATATATATATATATATATATATATATATATATATATATATAAAGGTAACTACAGTTACATTTAAATACTAACAATCTTAAACAGGAAAATATCTTGCAATCTACCGTACTTAATCTAATCATAATTACAATGTGATAGCATTACTGATTGAATACTATTGTCATTTGTGTCGGAACAGGTTTACATGAAGTGTACCTGTTAAGTTCTTTTGACGTCACATTGATACAGCCACGGCTAAAGAGTCTAAAAACGTCATTATCTTGCTTTGGCAACCAAACGTCAAGACTCAGACGCATTATTGCCTACCAAGCTGCCAGGGTATGATAATGAAGCGCTCGGACTCGTTGAGATGGCAACAGCACGGAAAGGGTTAACGCAATTTGATATTTAAACTAAAGCTTGAATTATTTTCCTGATTTATATTCCTGTTTGTGAATGTTTTCTGATTTTACTTTGCATTTGCTTTCATCTCTGTTCTCTGGTTGTCTACGTAGGGATATTCTACTCGACCTTATTTTGTAATGAATGATGATAATCCTATGATGATGACATACCTGTCTCGCTTCCTTTACAAGGGCCTCGAAGTCCGTCTCGTTGTCGGCAGATTGCTTTTCGAAGATGCCGACACCGGAGGCTGTGGGTAGACGGGATATGATCTGTTTGGAGAGAGAGAAGCATCATGATTTGTTTTTCTTTAGCAATTCTTTGTTCGTTAAGAAATTCACAAGGTCGTGATCAAATGTATATCCAGAATTCACAATTATATCAATAAGTTGTATTTGTCAAAGTCAAAAAGAAAGACTTTCGAACAACTGAACGGTGTTTCTCTTCAGTGTTTGAACTAAAACACTGAATAGGAAAACCATTCAGGTGTTCGAAAGTCTTCGTTTTTAGTTTTCCGTGAAAGAAAACTATTGAGATGGCTTTGTCTGTCCGTCTGCACTTTTTCTGTCCGCCCTGAGATCTTATAAACTACTGAGGCTAGAGGGCTGTAAATTGGTATGTTGATCATCCACCCGGCAATCATTAAACATGCCAAATTGCAGCCCTCTGGCTTCAGTAGTTTTTATTTTATTTAGGGTTAAAGTTAGCCATGATCGTGCGTTTGGCAACGTCATTGGCCGCAGCTCATACAGCATTATACCGAAACCACCGGAAGATGGATCTATTTTCGGTGGTCTTGATTATATGATGTACAGAAAACTCGATTGAGCCGAAGAAACTTCGCTGCGTTGTTTACTTGTTATCCTTGACAAATAATACAGTTTTTTTTATATAATTAAGGATTTTCAAAATATTTATTTCTTTGTTGTCCCCAGAAGTTTTCCACTCTGGTAGTTTATTTTGGGTCAGTATATTTCTCCAAGAGCTAGTACTTTGATCTGTGTCAAATAATAATAATAATAATAATAATAATAATAATAATAATAATAATAATAATAATAATAATAATAATAATAATAATAATATCCGGTGGTTTAGTGGTGTGTAGGAGGTAGTTCTCGTTGAATGTTGATCCTGTCCTGAATGATGCCCTAACGAGGAGGGCGAAACTAGTCGACATTCAACAACAACAACAACAATAATAATAATAATAATAATAATAATAATAATAATAATAATTAATAATAATAACAGAGAATGAAAAGGGGAATCGAACAGATTCCAGAAAGCTCTCTGTAGAGATCTATTTTTAAACATATATACCCATACATACCTGTGACCTGTTTCTCCAGTAATAATAATAATAATAATAATAATAATAATAATAATAATAATAATAATAATAATAATAATAATAATAAAAGCAATTGCTGTTTCAACGCCGTTCAGCTTGCAGAGATTCTTCTCTATGTTTTTTTATTATATTCTTCTCGTCTGCAGGAAGGTGATATCATAAATTTCCAAAGGGCATGAAAAGATGTCCTTTGGAAATTTACCTGCAGACGAGAAGAATATAATAAGAAGCATAGAGAAGAATCTCTAACAAGCTAAATGCCGTGGAAACAGCAATTGCTTTTAATAACAATG
This sequence comes from Macrobrachium rosenbergii, assembly GCF_040412425.1. Lineage (NCBI taxonomy): Eukaryota > Metazoa > Arthropoda > Malacostraca > Decapoda > Palaemonidae > Macrobrachium > Macrobrachium rosenbergii. The sequence goes on along the minus strand of NC_089787.1, from coordinate 17,992,664 downwards.
CCCTAAAATAGGGACTCCTTCCCAATAATAATAATAATAATAATAATAATAATAATAATAATAATAATAATAATAATAATAATATGCCAGTGGAAATTGTACCCATAATCATAGGAACACTAGGCACGATCCCAAGATCCCTGAAAAGGAATCTGGTAAAACTAGATGCCGAAGTAGCTCCAGGACTCATGCAGAAGAGCGTGCTATTAAAAACAGCTGACGTAGTGAGAAAAGTGATGGACTCCCAAGGAGGCAGGATGCAATCCGGAACCCCACACTATCAAAAACCACCCAGTCGAATAGGATACTGAGACAGAATAATAATAATAATAATAATAATAATAATAATAATAATAATAATAATAATAATAATAATAATAATAATAATAATGCGAATTGTATTACCTTTCGAAGGTAGCCAGCAGATGAGGTTCCATCCGTGAAGATGATACAGGAATAACTGGGCCCTATCGAAGCCTCCAACACTGAACTTATGGCTTCAGCCGCGTCGTCCAGAAAGTCAGGCTCATATGGTATAATCCCAACTGGAAAGAGGAGAATTTATTATATGGCTGACGATGCCTTGCGTTGGATACTTTAGTTAATGCTGACTATTGGAGTTCATTTTGTATCTAATGATAACCTGAACAGGTGGATAAAATCTTAGGCTGGGAAAATCAGGGTTTACAGCGTTGGTGATAATTAGGTGTGTGTGTGTGTGTGTGTGGGCTTTCAAATATATTTTTTGATTGACTGAGTATATTGAATGTATGTTGATTTTGTCTAGTAATAGCTGTCATATAGCTTATTGTTGCTGATGATGTATAAAGTAGATTGATGGAAATTTTTATATATATATATATATATATATATATATATATATATATATATATATATATATATATATATATATATATATGTGTGTGTGTGTGTGTATATTGTGTGTGTGTGGTGTGTGTGTTTAACCACATATATATATACATAGTTACATACAAATATATATATATATGTATGTACAAATATAATATATATATATATATATATATATATATATATATATATATATATATATATATATATATATATATATATATATACCGAGAAACAACAAGTCTAGCATAGACACAAAACCAGTCTATATGACTCCAGGATGAAAAGAAAGAAAGTAAATTACAACACAAGAGCATAGAGTCAGACAGACCCAACTGCCAGTCAGTCGAAATCACCTCTTTGATGAGAAATGCTGATCACTGAACACAAGTAGATGAACACAGAGGCTACAGAAGGTGTTCTTGTTGTTATTCTCATGGTCTTGGTGGCCAGTGACCTTGAGGCTTCATGGTCCTGAAAGGGTAGAGTCTTTTGTAATAATAATAATAGTAATAATAATAATAATAATAATAATAATAATAATAATAATAATAATAATAATAATAATAATAATAATAAATGGGACACAGGTAAAATATAGGAAACTGATTTTGGGAAATGGATGAGTTCTGATATGGGAAAGAGTTTTCAAAACCTTATATTTTCACTTAAATTGGAGCAATTTCGTGGTCATTACATAATTTTGATTACACACATACACACACACGTATATATATATATATATATATATATATATATATATATATATATATATATATATATATATATATATATATATATATATATATTTCTCAATCCATGTAACTTCTCAGACAAGGCCCATTTCTTCTAACAGTTCTAAGAGCTCAATTAGGGCTTACTTACAAATCCTTTTCAGGCAAATGTTTTATTTTCATGCAATAAGTTGTTCTTGTAACATCCAAAAAGTCTTAAAGAAATTTTAATACCTTTATTAAACACCGCCCGCTTCATATTCTCCCATTCTGCTTACAGGATTGAACCATATCAGCAAATTCTAGTATATTTCTACACACTCACCAAAATTTACCAAAGCTTGGGTTTCCTTACAAATTTTTCAAAACATTCAGTTCATCAACTTTAAGCATTTCTATTTGTGCATTTTTACTAAGTATATTTCATTTACTTCTTTAGTCCAAAGACTTAAATTTTGCTCTAGATGTTTTTAAAGAAGTTGCTGAAAAATTTAAATTCTTTCTAATAAATCTTATTGCAAAGTTTTCAAACTATTAAACGCTCATTATCATACAAACAAGTAACATCACCAACATTAATAATAATAATAATAATAATAATAATAATAATAATAATAATAATAATAATAATAATAATGACAACACAAATTGTGATTATTATAATTTTCATTATTCAGTATTTAAATCATATTTCTCTCTGTCTTCGAAATTTGTAGAAGAATTGACTGATCAAAAAGATTAAAAAGGGAAAATAGAAACTAACTATTTATACAGAATTGGGCATACCACTTAATAGCAAGTCTGCGTAAATGAAATATGGGTAGAAATGTCCGTAGAGTTTACCAAAATTCCTTAATCAATCGTTGATATTCAAAATAATTTACGTACATTTTCAGATGAAATGTCACCTAAACACACAACTTGAAGCTTTAAAAGACCATCACTAATTATGCCAAATTTATTCTGTAATATGAAAATTAAAAATTGGTTATTTCATTAGGGTATAACCTATAGGATATGCACTGAGCTCTCACCGGTGGTGAAATTTGGCGAATTTTAGATCAGTAATTCAGAAGGTAATATTTTGATATAGCAAGGTGAGTACATATTCACGATCTAACAGTTCAAGTACAACTCCTAAAATGATTTTAATTCATAAAAGGCTTTTTCTAGAAGAGACAAAGAAAAAATTAGGGAAAAGTATGGGGAACACAGAGGAAGACAGAAAGTTTTGCAATAATAATGATAAAGATAAAACATGATTCTTTTAGTAGGAGAATAGAATGAGAAAAATTATTAAAAAGACCGTGGGAAATAAAAGTAGCACGGAAGTATGAAAATAATAATAATAATAATAATAATAATAATAATAATAATAATAATAATAATAATAATAATAATAATAATAATAATAACCATGTTATTATTATTATTTTTTAATAATAATAATAATAATAATAATAATAATAATAATAATAATAATAATAATCCTTATTATTATTATTATTATTATTATTATTATTATTATTATTATTATTATTATTATTATTATTATTATTATTATGATAGCACCACATAATTTAGAAAAAACATGTAACTGCTTAAAAAAACAAGAAAAATGAAAAGTCTTTTGAAAGTGTAGAGATTCATTTCTCCAACCAAAGAACAAAACGATTAAGAAACGATTAGAATAAAGAGAACTGATCTTGGTAAAAAACTGTAGAAGTTCTGTCCAGAGAAGATCTGACATTTGAGGCTGAAGTTTGTAACTGACGTTGCCTATCACAGAGATGTCAGACCATCCTTTATTACTTCTCAGCAAAGGTCGTAATAAATAATAATAATAATAATAATAATAATAATAATAATAATAATAATAATAATAATAATAATAATAATAATAATAATAATAAATTTTATTACCATTATAACCATTGATGCGATTATGATTAGTGGTGTTATTAATGTAGTTATTTTGCGTAAATGGTTCTTGTTAAAATAATAATAATAATAATAATAATAATAATAATAATAATAATAATAATAATAATAATAATAATAATAATAATAATAATAATTAATGTTATTTTGACTACCACTGTCGTTATTTTTTTAGGATTTTCATGTAACAATAACAGAAATTTTTTTTAACGAAAATCCTTATTATTATTATTATTATTATTATTATTATTATTATTATTATTATTATTATTATTATTATTATTATTATTATTATTATTATTATTATAAGTTGGAAGAAAGGCCAAAAGTTAACAAATGAGAATCAGACAGGAGAACTGTTAAATGACAGGTGAAAGCAAGAAATTAGATAAATGTACAAATCCACAACAATGAACTGTTTAACTAAAGAAGTTATGTTACCTGAGGTAACATCGTCCGAGTAACGAAACTGTGAGATGGTATTGGAACTAACTAAGCTTTGGTAGTTCCTTCTCTCAGAGTAACCTTTCCTGGGTGCAATTTGAGTTGAATATCGCTGGAGAACGTCACTGCTTTGAGCAACAGTACTTGGAATAATCTGAGCACAATGTTACCCTGAATAATTTTGTTCCTTTTCCGCAGAAGCTTGAAAAGGAAATACAGATTGCCAAGTACAGATTGCCAATTACAATTACACGAAAATTACTTGGCACTCCGTTGCCCTATTCAAGCTTTTCCCGTGCCTTCAGCTGATAAACAAACCACGTGAATATTTTTCAGGTTTTTTAATATAGTACTGGAAGTAATCTATAGGAGATATTGCCAAGGGTAACCTACCTTCAAGCAATCGTTCCCGAGGTAATCTGACAGAGGTAAATTTGTCAATTAGATTAAGAAGGGAGAGAAAAAGGTAAAATTCGAGAGAAAATGGAGCGGTATCAAGTTTGTCAAATTTGTTTCCTGTAAGAGTTGGGAACTAAAACCTGCGAGGGAAACTTTTGTAAGTAGGAAAGGATGTGAAAGAGTGAGTAGCTGGGAACCAGAAACCAAAAAATAATCAAAGAATAATTCAGAAAAGAAGAATTGAATTTATGTGTCTTTGTGGTAAAGTGCATTTGAACGCAACGTAATTCTTTGTACATTGTTTATAGAAAATAGGAAATAGGTAGGATTCTCCGGAAGCAGGTGCAATTAGGTCTCTCTCTCTCTCTCTCTCTCTCTCTCTCTCTCTCTCTCTCTCTCTCTCTCTCAGAGCAAAATCTACTTACCTTCCCTCCCGAGAAGACATTGTTCAACACGAAATGATCCTTTATGCAATTCTTCGAGGCTAAGCTGAATTAGTATCTCTCTCTCTCTCTCTCTCTCTCTCTCTCTCTCTCTCTCTCTCTCTCTCTCTTCTGTAGGACCACCACTTGTTAGTGAAACCTAGGAAAAGAAGTTTACAATCTACCCTGAGTGATCAAATGATCCAGGTGTCACCCCTAATTTTAGCCATAAATAAGAAAAGAGATAATAATAACTTACTTACCTTGAAATGAGGCCAAAAAAGGACCTCCCTATTTCCCTCCCTTCCCCCACCACTACTCTCTCTCTCTCTCTCTCTCTCTCTCTCTCTCTCTCTCTCTCTCTCTCTCTCTCTCAATCCAAAAAGAATGTGACCCGCAGAAGACCCACAACGTACCTTCCGTGAGAGCAGGAATCTTTCCAGAGAGTGGAAAGGAGAAACACGCCAACAACCTTTTTATATTTTGGGAGGGGCGGGGGAAGGGGGGTATAAAGGCCTTTGAGTGACGTCACAGTTCAAGGTTGCCCCGATTAGCGAGCTGAATAAAAGATATCCTAATTGGGATTCTGATGACCCGTCATTCGGTTTAGTGTCATGATTCACTGACGGTGTCATGGAGTGAATAGGTATAGAAACAGGGTGCTCTCCCACAGTGCCTCTCGTCAGTAATGTGTCCAGTAGTTTGCAGTAGTGATTTTAGTGCAATCTAAGACATATCTCTTGCTGATTTCACTCCTGTGTTCATCTGTCTTTTGTTTTATTTTGGCGTTCATCAAAGAATGATTTTACGAGTGAAATTTGTAGGACAGAATTAGAGAGGACATTGTAAGCAATAAAGAATTTTGTATCCTTAAAAGCGTGGCGAATTTGAATATGAAGTATGAATATGTAAGAATAATGTAATAAAACCTATGTTTGCTAGAAAAAATATTATACAAGATAAGAAGAAGAAAATTTTAAGCAACCATTTCTTTCTAAGATTGACATATTGAGATATTATAGTTTGAAATCAAGCTTATCTACAATATATCTTTTTGTTCAACTGCCTATTTATGCTCCTTCTAATATATATGTATATATATATATATATATATATATATATATATATATATATATATATATATATATATATATATATATATATATATTATATATATATATATATATATATATATATATATATATATATATATATAAATATTTTTATATATATACATATGTATAAATATATTTATATATCTGTATATATTCATATATGTTGATATATATTTACATGCTGTGCTATTTCTTGCCACAAAAACTGAAACTTATTCTTATTGATATGGAAAAATGATCATTTAGATAAATCAAGAACTATTATTTCTATTCCCCTATGGCCGACTGACGTCATGATACAAAGGACATATTATTATTATTATTATTATTATTATTATTATTATTATTATTATTATTATTATTATTATTACTATGCAAGACTCCAATAAACAGAAAGGCCATAGGAACAATGAATTTGATAGACCAGATAAAAGTGTTGTAAAAATAATAAAAAATCTGATTTGTCAATTAGAAAATCTCAAAAGCATTTAGCATAAAATAACTCCCAGTCTTCATGAAACAGTTAATTGCACTCAGAGTATCTTTTAATTAATGAGAAGCTTCTCTCCCGTATGAAGGATGACCATCAATTATTTTTAGGCTTGATTGCAGAAGTTTGGGTCCACTCCACGGTGACGAGGTGGAGGAAGTGTAAGATTCAGGGCTGTCAGTGAATATTTGAATTGCAGCTTCGTCAGGCGAATTGAACTGTATTATGATAACAGGTTCATTAGTTTTATATATATTTATAAGTATATGTATATATATATATATATATATATATATATATATATATATATATATATATATAAATGTGTGTATGTATGTATGTATATATACATACATATATATATATATATATATATATATATATATATATATGTGTGTTGTGTGTGTGTGCATGAATGTATGTTTGAGTGTATATATATGTATGTATGTATATATATATATATATATATATATATATATATATATATATATATATATATATATATATATATATATATATATATATATATTATATACATACATATATATATGTATATATGTATATGTATGTATGTATATATATGAGCACAATACCTACAATATAAGCGAAGATTATTACTCAAATATGCAAGGAGGCAAAGTAGATGAATATAAACAGAAAATATATAGCCTATTATAGGGAACATTACAAAAGAACATTTGAAGATGTAGAGAGAGAGAGAGAGAGAGAGAGAGAGAGAGAGAGAGAGAGAGAGAGAGAGAGATGGAACTAAATCCCCGAAATCTTTGTCGACGGGAGTCTGGACGTCCGTCCGTCACGGCCTCCGGAACGGCCCATCATAATTTCACGAGCCGACGGCAGATCTTCTTCTTCTTGCCTGAAAGTGATAGGCAACGTGTCTCCCGCCTCCCGAGGCTTCAGCCCTTGACGGACGTAACCTTTTCCTGCCGGAGACGTTTGCCATGAAGCTTTCAGGAGCGATTAACGCCCAAGGAGGGCCGTTGCCGACTGGGCCATCTTTTATGTAATTAGGCAACTGCCAATCGATTGCCGAGGCTTTGCAGAGCCTCTTTCTGGCGGCGTTTGTTTGGTTTGTGGGGGGGCGGCCGGGGGTTGGGGGGGAGTGTCCTTGCTAAATGTTCTTGGTGCATAGCATTTGATTCTGCATCTTCTTGCTTATATATGTTATTCTTATCATTGTTTAATGTGTTCAACTTTTGTGGGAAACGAGTCCAAAATTATTATTATTATTATTATTATTATTATTATTATTATTATTATTATTATTATTATTATTATTATTATTCACAAAGTCCTTACATTGACAATGAGGATTTGAAAAACCAGTAATTAGGAAAAACGTTTTCACAGTGCAGAATGCGCATGCGTGGAAACACATGCGAAGGTAAACTAAATGACAGTTACAAAAGAACAATAAATATATAAAGTACTTAAATATTTATAAAGACTTAAAGAGTGACATAATCCCGAAAATATCAAAGTCGATTTCCAAATAAATTTTTATTAATTAAGTTTTTTGTGTAATTTTGATTTTTATTTTAATTTTGGTTTTTTACTCAATTTCATGACTCGCTTCTTCCGTGTTTATGTGGGCAGAGAACACGCTGAATTATGAAACTAAAGATACGAAAAAAAATTCATGTTGCAAATATTGGGAAAAATAAGTTATGTCATGGAAATGGGAACACGGTGCAGTTTCGCTGAGCAAGAGCTCGTGCTGTCATAACGACAGCCTAATCTAATGACAGGAGCATTTCCTTCGCCTGCCTGTTGTGGAGGAAGATGAGTCCACAGTCGTTTGGTACCCTCGTTTCACGCGTGGATGAATAAGAGCTACAGGAATATGTCTGAAAACTTCCCTTTCATTTGGAAGACCTGGGTTCGATCCCGATGTGAGTCAGAAATTTATTTCTGTTCCACGCGTGATTGTGTGTCGATTACCTCTGTGTATATATATATATATATATATATATATATATATATATATATATATATATATATATATATATATATATATATAAAGAGAGAGAGAGAGAGAGAGAGAGAGAGGTAGTCAATATTACTTTTTCCTTCTCACTCTTGAAGTACGTCCAACTGATCCACCTCGACAATTGAATAATAATTCTAATCAGTGGAACAGTTATTGAAAAGGTTGAGTTATTCTTTATACCTCAGGGATCACTTTTTGTCATTTTAGAGATCCCTCTTGTCTCAAAATACTTTGGTATATGAACTGTAAGGACATTTCCTCAGCCATGGGTGACTCCAAATGAAAATGTCATTTGGTTGGAATGAACAGGCTCTGTAAATTATATAAAACGATTTATTTTGCACCTAGTATAAAAAACAGTTTCTACTCATCAGATTTCTTTTCACGTAATAGCACTGACATGGCAGAAGGTGACAAAAAGCTCTTTAATAATGGTGAGAGTTACAACAAAAATAGTTCTCCTGCAAAGGTGGAAGTCTTAATGCAATATATAATTATTATTTCGGGATGCAACCTGTTACCTGAATTCGTCATTGGCTTTTAAAGCTGATGAAGAACATAAACCTTGAGCAACAAAAGTTCATAATGCCTAATCATCTGAAGTCGGAACTGAGTCTTGTTCTTTCTGGACGCTGAAGAACGACACGTGATAGAACCAATCATATAATTTAGAGGACGGTTATCTACAGGTAACAAAGACCCTCATTTTGGTGGCACCACTGTGGCTGGATTCGGTCGGCATCAATTCCTCGCTGGACCAGTCTCTGCCTCTGGTGGATTAGACGAGTCTCCGCGGGTTGCCAGTTGTGGTCAGGGTCGGACCAAAGCCTTTCGCCCAGAGCAGCTCCTCGCGGCCATAACTGAAATGAAAGCATTTAGTGTAGGTTTATAAACATACTTTCTTAGATTTATAATTCGTTACAAAGATAGGGAGAGCAGTGCAACTTGGAGAGGTGGGAAAGCTAAGCAACTTGCTCTCAAGTGTAGTATTGCATTACACAATCCTAGCACAAGGGGCTTTCTGAATTTAGAAAACGAAGATTTTGTAATATTCTTACCCTTGAATCAAGGACAGCATCATCAACTTGCTCAGTCCAGAGAGCTGCTTCTCCACCCAAGACAAGTTTGCGGTCAAACGTGGTGGTAAGGTTTGTGGCTATTTTGATAGGGCTGTTGTCATAAACAGCTTGCCAACCTTTGTATGGGCTGCACCAGTTGTTTCCTTCACCAACCCAGGCACCGAACCCACAGTCAAGATACCAGTGATCGTAGTTGCTGAAAATGACACGGAAGTTCTTGTCCAGAAGCTCTCCGATCAGTGGGTCGATGCCTGTTGTCCAGATCTGAATGATGTAGTCCTGTGCATTCAAGTACTGGTCGGCACGGCCAGCCTCTGTGAGGTGGGAAGTCCAGAGAATGCCTGGAACCTTTTGACCTTCGTTAGCTTTCGTGAGGAGCTCCTGAGACTTCTCCTGGAAGACGCTCCATTGCTTGTAATATGCATTGTCATCCAGGCCAAAGCCATTCTCAGTCATCCAGTTAGTGACTTCATCTGTAGTGTTCCAGCAATTGAGGTTGACCTGTGGAGTAGAGAAGAGTTATACTTTTTTCACCCTTGTTGATCTTTTAGGCAAATCACACGGGATAGGCAGTCTAATGATGGTGACAGAAAAAGAGTGAAGTTTAACCAAGAGGAGAGACATATTGCCACATGAATAATGAACATGGAAACAGAATTTTTAATCTTGATAAAAGAGGGAAGAAATCAGACATGGAACCTTATAACCCAAGAATGAATGAATTCCAAAGGGTAAAGAGAGAAGTGGAGGCCTAATACAACTAAGTATACATCCATTGGTAAGTGCAGGCACATAAAGTTTTATTTAGCTTAGTTTTCTTGATTTCCTCCCGGATTCAAGAGAGCTTTTTATTAGCATCATCGAGGAAGTTATGTTTTTGGTTCTGCCTGTCTGAATGCCTCTCCATCTCTTGAGTGAATTACATGAAAAACAAAGAACTGACTTTTATTCTTTTGATTGCACTGTCTACTAAGGGAGTAATTGATTATATATGGTTCCCAGTCTGGTTCTGAATTCAGAACTCCTGAAAGTTCAGAAATGGCCCAGGCAGAATAATATTAGTAAATTTGGAGGAACCAAATCAGGCTTGGGAAGCTATTGCAACTCCAGTTATTTCTCATCTTGTCCCAGTCTGGTTCAGAAATCAGAGCTCTTGAAAGTTCAGAAATGACCCGGGCAGAATAATAATAGTAAATTCTGAGGAGCTAAATCAGACCTGGGGAACTATGGTAATTCATTTTCTCTCTGGAAAGGTACCAACCTCATCACCGCCATAGTGGAACAAATCGATGGGACCAAACAGTTCCACTATTTCTTTGTAGATCTGGCCCAAGACATCATACATGTTAGGGTTAGCGATGTTCAGCTGGCCACAGGGAGGCTCCACACAGAAAGATTGCCATGGTTCCTGAAATAAAATTAACATGATTATATGGGCAGATAGGAACTTGACAAGATATGTCCTAAAAAAACTTGTGTCTTGAACCAAAACAGTATTGTTGACAGCTGGTACGTGTACCAAGATTCAAGTAGTTTCTATGTGCTATGCTTATATCAGAAAAGCTACTGGCTATAGGGAGGTAGTGTTTTAACGTGAAGTATTTGTAGCAAGAGACCATGGGATTCAAAAGGAAGTCATTGTTTCAAGAAATGCCTTCAAAAAATAAAAGTTGCAAGAAAGCAATTTTTTTTATAATACTGTGTTTGAACCAAGAGAGAACTTATCAGGTGCGACTATAGCATGCAAGTAGTTTGAGATGTAAAATAAACATATTGTGGACGAGAGAGCGTTAAAGGACTGTATTTAAATTAAGAAAATATTCTTTTCAAAATAATGTACATGTCAGATGACAGGGTTTGTGCTAAAATGCGGTATATGTAGCTAGAAGGCATTCGTTCAAAATGAGATATTCACAGTCTTTTATAAGGCATTTGTACTAAGAGACATATTCTTACAATCTCTGGAGAGAAAGATATTACAGAAAGAATAAATTGTGTTAAATTGTAATGTTTGCAGCAATAAAGATATGTTTTTAGGAATTACAATGCCTAGCAAGAAACAAATGCCTTGTTACAAGAAGAGTTTGTTTTCAATGTTAGTACTTGGATTTCTCACCCTGTTCTCACAGACAACTAGGTTCCCGAGGCCATGTTGTGGTCCCCACTGAAAGCCATTTCCAACATGAGCTGGGGCATCAAATTCGGGCAGCACTCGTATGCCCCTCACTCGTCCATAATTCACAAGGTGCTTGACGTCACCTGGGTAGTATATCTGATTTGAAGAATAGGCTCCGTAGTAAGCCATTTTTGGGAGAGATGGCAAATAGAGCGGGAATGAGTGAGAGTCCGTGATATGCCAGTGGAAAGTGTTGAGTTTGTTGGCGGCCATAGCATCCAAAGTGCGTTCGATAGCTTTGACAGAGATGAAGTTTCTGGAAGTGTCCAGCAGAATTCCACGATAGGGGAAAGCTGGGGAGTCTCTGATCGTGGCACTGGAGACTAGCATGAGGGCCTTGGTGTTTTCATTGTAATCAATGAGCTGGGAGAGGGTTTCCAGGGCGTTACGGGCACCGAAGAAGGTAGTCGCGATGATTGTCGCGGTGGTGTGGCCCTCTTTAGTCAACACTGCCAGGGTGTAGGACTCATCCGTGTCCAAAGTCAGATGGGTATCCATTCCGGAAACAGTGAAGTCAATGAACACATTACGGGCAGCTGTCTTTGGATCATAGTCGTCGTTCCAGAGAGTCGTTCCATCTGAATATTTCGGGTGGTACTGGTTTAGATTGTTCTTGAAGATGGCAAGAGCCTCCCTCAGGAGGTCTGACACATCCGGGTGAGCCGATATCCTGTGATCGATGTTGCTGGGGAGGAACTGGACCACTTCAGTTCTCAGCTGTGATGACTTAGGCTTTGGCCAGATGACTCCATGAGGACCACAAGTCAGCTTGCACTCGGCCAGTGTAGTGAAGCCGGAAATCCCTGTCCTCTCTTCTTTGATGCAGGTGCCACTTTGTGAAACGCATCTGTAGCCCCACGGGGAAGGCAATCTGAAATGGTGAAAAGATGCAGAACAATATTATTATCATTCAGAAGGTGAAACCTCATTATATGGAACAAGCTCACCAATCAGAAGATGAAACCCCTTTATATGGAACGAACTCACCAATCAGAAGATGAAACCCCTTTATATGGAACAAGCTTCCAAAGAATATGGTAAGGGGAGGTAAAGGGAAAAGCAGAAACCATAAGAGAGTCTACTATCAAACCAACTAAACTTCCAGAGATTACTCCAGTGATTTGGACGGCCCCACCCCGAGTACCCTCGAGGACTGCGCCCCAGGAATTCCAAAGCACGTGACATGCATTCGGGTGAACTGCTGCATCACAGCAGTTGATTGATTGAAGGCTTCCCTTCAATCAATCAGTGCTCAACAACTGAAAGTGACCAAACGCCCCAACCCATTATGACATGAATGTACCCAACTCTACCCCATCTACAATATAGTGCATTCTTATCAGTAACTTGGATTTTAATACATTTTCATCTGTTTATTAATTTATTAATTTATTTTTCTCTTTATTTGATAAGTGGGCTCTCTTCTTTTTGTATTTCCCGTTACCACCTCTTACTTCTTCCTAATGAACACCATATTGTTTGGAAGCTTGAATTTCAAGTCAGTGGCCCCTGTGGTGGGCTTGTTCCAAATGAACAGGTTTCAGCTTCTGAATAATCATAATAATAATAATAATAACAGCGCAAATGATTTGTGATTAAGTCCTGCTGCGTGTGGTGAAATATCAGTGACCTTATGCCTTGTGCTTGCTCTACAAATTAAAAATAAATTCCGGCCTATGTCCCTCATACCAAGCAAACCTCAAAAACGTCTTGGGCCTCGTGAACGCAAGCCCAGATTACGCTTAATCATTGTCTTGCGCAAAGGGAGTCAGAAGCTTAAATAATAATCTTTAATAGAAAATAATAATCTTTAAAATCGTCCTTGTTTTGACGAACGGCCGCATCCCATTTTTCTTTTTAGTTTTTTGAGTTTTTACAGCACAAGTGTCTCAGTTTTTGATACCCTATGACCTATCAAAACTTCACCTGTTTGCGTTGTCACATATTCAAACCTAATTGCCCCAAAAGATGAACAAATTAGAAGCTTTGCATAATATCAAAAACTCTGAAGCCAATTTTCTCAGAATGGGGAAAAATTGGCTTACGCCAGCTCGTCAAGCTCGGGACAAGACAATGCCCATCACCCACAGAACGACTGAAAAGATACTTACGAGAAGAAAGCCTGCGAACTCTGAATGAGCAGTAATACGCAAATTAACCGCCCAAGGCAGGAGTGTTTGCCAGTCATCTTCGAGGAGCTGACGGCCAATCTGAAACGGAAAGAGGAAGATTAATCACTGGAGGGGCCGAATTGATGAGCAAATGAATTTCTCTCTTTAACTCAGGGGCGATGAGAGCTTTCGAATAAAGGAGGAACAAAACTTGGTGTTCTTTACTGGAAAGTAGAAATAGGGTCTTTTCTTAAATGAATTGCCAGTTGTAAGTCAGGGAGAAAAGAGTTAAGGAAAGAATTCCAAAGGGTCTCTCAAAATATTCACTCAAAGAATAAGGAATTATCTAAGCTTATTTCTGTTTCCTAAGTGGCTCAAACTTCCAGTTAAAAAGTGGTCGGTGTCTCAATATCTTGGAAACATGAACCTGCAAGTACTGATTTCTGTGTAGCAAAGCCAGTTGTTATTATTATTATTATTATTATTATTATTATTATTATTATTATTATTATTATTATTATTATTATTATTATTATTATTATTATTATTATTATTATTCAGTAGATTAAAACTACTCATATGGAACAAGCCCACCAAAGGGTCCACTGACTTGAAATTCAAGCTTCCAAAGAATATTAAGGTGTTCATTAGAAAGAAGTAAGGGGAAGTTAAGGGTAATGCAAAAAGAAGAGAACCCACTTAATAAAAAAAGAAAAAAAAATAAATTAATAAATAGATAATAGAAAAAATTATAAAAACGCAAGAAGAATATTATTAGGGTAGCAATGCATTCCATCCTCGCTTGAAATTCTAAAGTTCCAACTGCACTCCATCCTCAGTAGGGAGGCAGTTCCACAGTCCAACGGTGTGAGGAATAAAGGACCTCTGGAGCTTTGGAGAAGTTCGACAACAAGGCAAAACATTTACTGCATATTGGTGCTTCTGCTGTTAAGCTCATGTGGTTGCTCTCGGCGGATAAATGATAAATTAGGGGCCTTTATGAACTAAAAGATTCTTTAAAAATTATTGTACATCAACTTCATCAGTATATTCAACTCTAGTAGCGAATATATATATATATATATATATATATATATATATATATATATATATATATATATATATATATATATATATATATATATATATATTTATATATATATATATATAGTTTATATATATATATATATATATATATATATATATATATATATATATATATATCAATCTACAGCACGTCTTACATCTAAGAAATTCCAAAGGAAAAATCAAAGACGTTTCACAGAATTTTTTTACAGAAACAAAACGAAAAACAAGAATGAAAGAAGCGTCATTTAAGAAAGTGTTATTCCACATTAGGACCACTTATATGTAAGTGCTTTACACACACACACACACACACACACACACACACACACATATATATATATATATATATATATATATATATATATATACATACATAAATATCTACATAATTATATACACACATATATATATGTATATATTCGCATATAACATTTGTGTAGCCTATATATATGTATACATATATAATATATATAATATGCATGAACAGTGCAGGTTACAATATACGTATAAATTCAAATAACGGGGAAGTATCAATAACAACTATAGTGTCCGTAGTAACAGAGAGAGAGAGAGAGAGAGAGAGAGAGAGAGAGAGAGAGAGAGAAAGAGAGAGAAAGAGAGAGAGAGAGAGAGAAAGAGAGAGAGAGAGAGAGAGGGTGGAGCAGGGGATTTTTGTGGGGTAGGGTGGGGCTTTACCCAAAACGGGCATGTAGAGTGCACCTACCTCAGAGGTAGACGACCCCTGTGAGGGAGGGAAAGAGATTCCAGTGAGTCCAGTTTAACTCTTAAGTAAAGAAGAAGAAGAAGAAGAAGAAGAAGAAGAAGAAGAAGAAGAAGAAGAAGAAGAAGAAGAAGAAGAAGAAGAAGGTTGACTTAGGCAGAACCGGTTGCTGTGAGGTCATTCAACTCGGAAGTGGGAGAGGACATTCCCCGAGGGTATCGAGACATACGTAGAACCTCTCTCTCTCTCTCTCTCTCTCTCTCTCTCTCTCTCTCTCTCTCTCTCTCTCTCTCTCTCTCTCTTCTTCTCCTTCTTC
The DNA here is from genome assembly GCF_040412425.1 of Macrobrachium rosenbergii. Taxonomy (NCBI): domain Eukaryota; kingdom Metazoa; phylum Arthropoda; class Malacostraca; order Decapoda; family Palaemonidae; genus Macrobrachium; species Macrobrachium rosenbergii. The sequence continues at coordinate 17,976,746 of NC_089787.1, read as the reverse complement.
TTCTTCAGTGTTTAGACTCTGGCAATGTCCAATATACAACAATGAAGAGAAATATAGAAAGAGATATTCACAAAGAATTAAATACAATACCACGATATTAGATAGACTATTATTATTATTATTATTATTATTATTATTATTATTATTATTATTATTATTATTATTATTATTAAATCAAACTGTCGTAATCTTAGGACTAAATGTCCAGAGAATGAGTTATGAGGGAATTAATTTGCATGGCACATAATATATATATACATATATATGTAAGCTTAACGATAAATAATATTGCCAAGACCAGGAAGAACATTCTTTATTGTACGAGCTTTCGAGGTATAAAACCTCATCATCAGGCTGAAAAAACCGACAAGGATGAGAATCAATGAAATTACAATAAAATGAATTATAATAAATCTTCAGCAAAAAAAACTAACGAAATATATAAAATGAACAAGTATATTATTTTTCTGAACACTCATATCCCATTTTTGTATTTTACAAAGTTCTGAAAAATTTTTTAAATGAAAAGTTTTGTCCCAGACCGGTGTACAGTACTGCTAGTAAAGATGTAAAGTACATTAAACTGCCTTACCTTGGTCATAGTAGCTATATGGTCCGAAAAAAGTTACAAGAAATACTTAAGCATTGTTTCCCTCAAATTAGTTTCCAGTTTGTTTTCTGTAATCCTTTTACAATAAGATCACTTTTGAGAGAGAAGCCTACTCTGCCTGTGGACCTTAATTTCTGTGTCGTTTACTTGTTCACCTGTTCGCAGTGTGGTCTGCGATACGTGGGATCCAGTTCCCGCTGGCTCAGACACAGAATTTTGGAACACAGAGGTCTTTCTATTAGAACTAGGTTTCCCCTTTCCAAACCACCCTTTTCTGCCATTAGAGAACACAGTTTAGCACAGGACCATCCTTTCACTGACCTGGATTTTCGGGTACTGTCTTTTTGTTCAAATAGACTGGACCTTTTAATTTCAGAGTCGCTGACTATTAAAAAGATGAAGCCGGAATTGAACAACAGCTCGTCTGGTATTCAACTAGCTATCGTGTAATTTCATAGTAGGTACTCAATTAGGTCGTTAAATATTTTACTTTGTGAGTGGTAGTTTGTTTACATTTCACCTTAGTTTTATTTTCATATTTTTATGTTTGTGTTTTTAATTTTTCGTTATTTTACGTCTCACCCTTTTAGTTTGTATTTACTTGTTCGTTTTATATATTTCGTTAGTATTTTTGCTGAAGATTTATTATGACAATTCATTTTATTGTAATTTTAATGATTCTCATCCTTGTCGGTTTTTTCAGCCTGATGATGAGGTTTTATACCTCGAAAGCTCGTACAATAAAGAATGTTCTTCCTGGTTTTGGCAATATTATTTATCATGAAGCTAAGATTTCAAGTAGCCGCCCAATTACTGAGACATATATGTATATATATGTATATATATATATATATATATATATATATATATATATATATATATATATATATATATATATATATATATATATATATATATATATATATATATATATATATATAAAAGTGTGTGTGTCCCATGAAGAGTAATTGCTCGATATCTCATTCTCTGGACACTTGGTACTAAAATTACGACATTTTGATTTAATAATAATAATAATAGTCTATCAAATATCGTGATATTGTATTTAATTCTTTGTGGATATCTTCCTATATTTCTCTTCATTGTTGTATATTCGACAATGTCAAAAAGTCTAAACACTGAAGGAAAATAAGAAGAAGAAGAAGAAGAAGAAGAAGAAGAAGAAGAAGAAGAAGAAGAAGAAGAAGAAGAAGAAGAAGAAGAAGTGAATATCTTCCCCAACAGGTAATTAATATATCGTTTTCTGCTCTTCATAAAAAAATGCAGACGAAAAAATGAAGTTTGCATAATAAATTAGCTGCCAATTGATTATCTTTATTTCTTCATGGATGTGGACACCACAAGTAAAGATGTTATTCAAAGGTGCCTAAAAAACATAGGAGATTAATCTTCATGATATTTAATCTCAGTCAGCTCAGACGTTTTCGACTGAAGGTTTCAAGTGAAAAGATTCATTTCCAAGAGCCGCTGAATTTCCCTTTGTATTCCGGAAGATTTTTCGTTGTTCGTATTCCCATTTGACCCGCTTGAATAGACAAAGTTTTAGTTTTTTGGAAAAGAAAACTATTAAGATGGCTTTCGTCTGTCCGTCCTCTATCAGGTCTTAAAACCTACTGAGGCTAGAGGGCTGCAAATTGCTATGTTGATCATCCACCCTCCAGTCATCAAACGTACCAAATTGCAGCCCTCTAGCCTCCTCAGTAGTTTCTATTTTACTTGAGGTTAAGGTTAGCCGTGATTGTGCGTCTGGCACCGCTATAGGTGCCAGCAATACAGGCCACCACCGGGCTGTGGCTGAAAGTTTCATGGGCCACAACTGCTAAGAATTTTAAGGGGAGTAGCTGAGATTTTCACACAGCATTATGCGCTGTACAGAAAACTCGATTGCGCCGAAGACACCGCGACGCATTTTTCACTTGTTTATTAGGATTACTCAAGTCTGAATGATTATTTAGATTAATAATCATTATTATCCTCAGAACAGGATGGGAAAAGTGTCGTGCGAACAAACCATTAGATAAATAAACAAATAAATAGATAAAGAAATAAAGAAATAAAGAAATAAACGACTACATAAATAAATGAAGAAGCAGTAATTAACAAGAATATTCACCGGTAAATATTACTGTAAGGCGAGTTAAGAGGCACCATTCAAAATGCCGCAACTCCCGTTAGTAAACGAAAGCGAATCCTTTTCATTAAAGGCGAATTGGCAACTCGACGCCCGTTTGCGCCAAAACGTATGTGGCGAATTATACAAATCTTTTTTCTCTTTTTATTTTTTCCCATTGTAATTCAATGCGGATGCGTTTAGCGACTTCTTTCTCACACGGTAAGGTAATATGTGGTAATGGCGCTCCTATTTTCAGAGTGAAATGAGATGTGATAAAGAAGATGACCTATGATAAATATATCATATCTCATTTTCTTTATCATATCTCATTTTGCACTGAAAATCGAAGTGCAATTATCTTTTATTATCTTACCGTATGAGAAGGAAGGCTTGACGTATCCGCACTGAATTACAAAAAGAAAAAAGAAAAAAAAAGAATATTTGCATAGCCAGCCTTATACGTTTGGCGCAAAAGAGCCTCGAGTTGCCAATTCGCCTTTAATGAAAAGGATTCGCTTTCGTTTACTAACGGAAGTTGCGTCATTTTTAATGGCGCCTCCTAACTCGCCTTAAAGTAATATTTACCGGTGAATATTCTTGTTAATAATTACTGCTTCTTCATTCGTTTATGTAGTCGTTTATTTCTTTATTTCTTTATTTATTTATTTATTTATCTAATGGCTCGTTCGCACGATACTTTTTCCATCCAGTTCTGAGGATAATGATGATTATCATAGCAACGTTCATTCAAACAAGTCGCAGTCGAGTTTTCTGTACAGCGTATCATGCTGTATGAAAATCTCAGCCACGGCCCGGTGGTGGCATGTGTTGTTGGCACCTATAGCGGTGCCAGACGCGTGATCATGGCTAACCTTAACCTCAAGTAAAATAGAAACTACTGAGGAGTCTAGAGGGCTGCAATTTGGCATATTCGATGACTGGAGGGTGGATGATCAACATAGCAATTTGCAGCCCTCTAGCCTCCTCAGTAGTCTTTAAGATCCGATGGAGGACGGACACACGAAAGCCACTTAAATAGTTTCCTTTCCCAGAAAACTAAAACAATGTCTATTCAAGCGGGTCAGATGGGAATACGAACAAAGAAAACTCTTCCGGGAAACGAAATGAAATTGAGTGACTCATGAAAGTGAATCTGTTCTACTGGAAACCTTGAGTCGAAAGTGTCTGAGCTGAATAAGAGTAAATGCCATGAAGATTAATCTCCTGTGTTTTTTAGGCACCTTTGAATACCATCTCTACTTGTAGTGCCCACATCCACGAAACAATAATCAGCTAATCTATTATTCAACTTAATTTTTTCGTCTGCATTTTTTTATGAAGAGCATAAAACGAATATCAATCACCTGTTGGGGACCTCTTTCAACACAGCGAAGACATTCCTCGGATACCCAACGCAAATGGCGGGACTCCCGCAACGGGACACAACAATCTTTAGACGCAAATGACAACAGATGTGTAACTCCAAACTCGACAGGGTTCCCTTTGCCCAACGTCGAACTTTGGAACCGGAAAAACCAATCCTACTCACACTTAACACATCAAGACGAAGGACTCGGCAGCAGGCAGTAGACGATGCCGAGAGTCCAGAGACCCAGAGGAGGAACTGACCCGGCAACGTCGAAGGCCAGAGTTAAAAGGGGCCAGAATCTACCCATACCGCGGAGGTGTACCCAGTCCGGCGGGGCTCAGTACCCGAGGTTGCAACTACGCGTGCGCAGACCACTCCTTTTTTTTTTCCCCTGCTTCTTTCGGATCGAGACTTGCGGTACAGGACACGGCTGTCGGCTCAAATTGTTTACGGGGAACTGAACAACAGAGGAAAGAACGCCTTGGGTTTCTCTTGTCCTGTGGGGACGACGGCACTGCTAGCGGGCTACAGTTCAAGCGCATGAGAACGATTCTCACAGAGAGCAATGGCCCTGCTGGTATAAGGCCAACTTACTTTTGGTGATTCCGGAAAGGTAAGGATTGTAATTGTAATTAACTTTTTTCTGTCCGCCCTCAGGTCTTAAAAACTACTGAGGCTAGAGGGCTGCAAATTGGTATGTTGATCATCCACCCTCCAGTCATCAAACAGGCCAAACTGCAGCCCTCTAGCCTCTTCAGTAGTTTTAATTTTAGCCATGATTAGTGCCTCTGGCAACGATATGGACCAGGCCACCACCGGGCCGTGGTTAAAGTTTCATGGGCCGCGGCTCATACAGCATTATACCGAGACTACCCAAAGATAGATCTGTTTTCAGTGGCCTTGATTATACACTGTGCAGAAAACTCGATAGCGGCGAAGAACCTTCGGCGCATTTGTTACTTGTTTATCACTGTGTGTAGCAACGATAGACTGAGGGAAATTCAATTTACCTTTAGAATTACCGTCGTCCAGTCCGGGATCAGTATTTATGCAAATGACAATACGCCGGTCAAAGTTAAGTTTCGTGACAGGACGTATTGTAAAGACTCGTAGTTTCGACTCTCTCTTACATTACCGTCATTTGTGAAGGTACTGGTATATTTTGGTTAGTGATAGAACGTAGATTCCGCCCAGATAATAATAATAATAATAACAATAATAATAATAATAATAATAATAATAATAATAATAATAATAATAATAATAATAATAATAATAAACAACTTTTTAAAAACAAAATATGATTCATTTAATGGAAAAAAGATAAAGAAATCTGATAATAAAAATCATGGGCAACAAAAGCAGCTAGGGAGTTAAAGACCATGATAATAATAATAATAATAATAATAATAATAATAATAATAATAATAATAATAATAGTAGTAGTAGTATAAAATAGGAAGAGACTCAGTCTAGCGTAATTTCACAAACCAGTTCCCCGAGATCAATTCTTTCCATCCCCAAAAAGGAAACGAGTTCAGAACAATTGAGCTGTCGGTCGCGTGGAATGTCTTCACGCATGACAGATTACGTTTTCAGCATGCCTCATATTCTTTCTAGAATTTGCCAATCCCCGACGCCTGTCTGATCTCACTTGTTCGTTTGACGAGCCAGCGCATTCCATGACTGAAAATCATGAAGGTTACGTAACAAGAGACTCCGCCAGGAGACAAAAGGTCATCGTCCAACACTTTACCGTTTGGTCATCGAGAATCGGGTTCGAGTTTACAGTTGTCTTTCGTTTTATTTTTACTCGGAGCCTCGGCTGGGAAAGGTGAGTGACCTTGGCAGCCCGTAAGACGACCTGCGCGCTCTCAAACTCGAGCACGGGAGTTGCTGTTTGAGCGCTTGAGAAAGATTCCCCACAGGAGCAACTGTTCTGTTGGTATGTGGCCAGCTTAATGTGTTACTAGATTGCTATTGCTATTCTAGAGCTTCAGAATAATTGTCACAGAGAGCAAAACAGTCCTATTGGTTTAAAGTCAGCTTAATGTGTTACTAGATTGCTGTTCTAGAGCTTCAGAATAATTCTCACAGAGAGCAAAACAGTCCTATTGGTATATGGCCAGCTTACTTTGTTCCTAGACCACTATTCTAGAGTTTGAGAGTGATTCTCACAGAAAGGAACAGTCTCGTTAGTATATGGCCACCATAATTTGTTACAACTTTCCACAGGTGGGGAGGACGCTAAGGTGCTTCCGGACAGGTAAGGATTGTCATTATCAAGTTGTTTGTCTGTGACTAAACAGGGCTTCCGTGCATACACTGTGGGAACAACTGAACAGCTCCATAGCTGTTGATCCAAACCGCGCATGCGCTTTGACAGGGCAGCCTAAAAAAAAAAAAACCAACTTGTCAGTGACGTTTGTACGAAATAGAAAAGAAAGTAAAATATACAAAAAACAGTAGACTTCAGTAACCAAAAACTGGAAAACAGAAACTTAAAAGGTCAGCAACAACAAAAAATGCCAGACTCAAAGTAGAATGAATGTCAGTTAAGAAAACAACAAAACGTTCACTCAATAAAAGAAATATGATTGATTACTGTTGTGAATCCATTATGACGATTCTGTTGCGATGAGGCATCATCACCTTCGTCCATACAGCTGAATGAGAGTTATATATATATAAAAAAAACTATTTTGTTTTAAAAGAACATCTGCAGAGACTTCGTGAACGTGGCCTCCCGCGAGGCTCATGAACGAGACGAGAAGTCCAGTGAAATTGTCAGTGAAACTGACGCATTCTTTGGCAGTAAAAGTATCGGCGAGTTTGCGAGCTACTGAACCAGATCGGCGAGGCTTATGAACGTGACCGTCATGGCTTCGTGAACGCGACCATTGAGTATTTAAACTGTGAACGTAGCCGTCAGGATTCCTGAATGCGCCATTTTATCCTGCTTCGAAGACCTGGCACGTTGAAATGTAGATCATTCTAAATTTTCCTAGAAGCGTTAACGGATGAAGGTAGCAGCCACATTCACTTTCTCTCGAGATTAAGGGACCTTTTTTAGTTTTATTTAAAAGAAAACTATTGTGTCGGCTTTGTCTGTCCGTCCGCAATTTATTCTGTCCGCACTTTTTTCTGTCCGCCCTCAGATCTTAAAAACTACTGAGGCTAGAGGGCTGTAAATTGATATGTTGATCGTTCACCCTCCAATCATCAAACATGCCAAATTACAGCCCTCTAGCCTCAGTAGTTTTTATTTTATTTAAGGTTGAAGTTTGCCATAATCTTGCTTCTGGCAATGATATAGGATAGGCCACCACCTTGCCATTGATGAAAGTTTCATGGGCCGCGGCTCATACAGCATTATACCGAGACCACCGAGATATAGATCTATTTTCGGTAGCCTTGGGTATAGGCAGTACAGAAAACTCGATTTCACCGAAGAAACTTCGAATGTTCACAAGGCTTATAGTCTGAGCCTTCTTTCGTATTCCAATGACTTCTAGTGCAGTTGTTTATACAGGATATTTCCTCGTCATATTAGTTGTCATTCGTACCTGGTAACCAAAGAATGCAGTAACCACACACTGATGCATGTACACACACACATACACACACACACGCATACACGCATACACACATGCATGAGTAATAAAAAAAAAATCCAGTTAAAAAATCCGGTATACAGGTTTTAGTGTCACTTTCATTATATTTCCAATGAATGTTTTTTCTCAACTTGTGATTAAAAATATATTTTTGAGAGAGAGAGAGAGAGAGAGAGAGAGAGAGAGAGAGAGAGAGAGAGAGAGAGAGAGAGAGAGCGCTACTTCAGGGAGATGGAGCGTTTTTTATGGCTCTCTCTCTCTCTCTCTCTCTCTCTCTCTCTCTCTCTTTGAGAGTGAACTCCTGACGCTGATTATGACAGACTAGTGTTATTAGTATAATTATATATATATATATATATATATATATATATATATATATATATATATATATATATATATATATATTTATAAATATACATGTATATACACATGTATTTAATCTCTTGATGTATACGATTTTTAGTCTCGTCTTTTATGCGTACGGTTAGTAACAAGTAGAGAGAGACCTTGTTGCCCAAATGTTCTACACCTGTCACGAACCCCAATGGTATTCTTACTTACATTATTCGACCCACCATATGTTAATGATGGAACCCATTCATTCCTGCGGGTGTTTTTTCCTATCAGCTGCCTCTTTCGGAACTGTTTTTTACAACCCTGGCTCCAGCTGAGGCTTCGATAACCCATTCAGACCAGGCCAAAATTGTTCCAACTGATACCGTCTCCTCATTACATTTCTGTAGTCATTTTACACTTCGCCTGAAGAAACTCTGGGCTCATTCTTTTCCTTATAAATGAACCGTATGAAAAAGTATTTGATATCGTGTCTATATAAAATTCACGAAAATAGAAAAAATGAAAAGAAGAGACGGTTAAAAGAAAGCGAGTCGCAACGAGACGAACACTCACCTCGAGGAGATGAACAGGAATTGAAAATTGTTCTTTGCTTCGACAAGAGAAGGCAAGAGAACAGATGGACCTCCTCTGGCGAACAGTGCAAGGTAACTGAACAAACCATCAGCCAGAAAGAGTCAGCAACACCCACACATACACACACTTTCACCACTCCCCGTTCCCGAGGCTGTGGCTGTCGTCGTCGCGAGGAAAATGGCAACAAAAACAGTGGCGTCTTTGACGGAAAGGTGTGTTATGGGTTGATTTGAGGTTGGTCCTTCCCTCCGCCCTTCAGTGGAAGAGGACGTGGGCTTGGGAGCGGCCGCGGGCGTGGCATTTCCTACGACACACCGTCACGTTCGGAGATTCTGAAATGGTTCCTCGGAAACGCGCCTTCGGCTCCGACGAGGAAACTCATTCCTCGGAGGAATCCTAAGTACTATAATCGTTTGTAAGAACGTTCCTCGACAAAGCTGGCGTTGATTAAGAGGGTCAAGATCCTTCGGCGAAGTTGCCCGACCCATCGGCGCTTCTCGGAATGGCTGGGCTCGTCCCTTCTTGCAATGGAGCCTGAGATGGTTTCGTCAGGAATTAGGGTAAGGCTTAACTACAGGTTTCCTTGATGTTTATCGGAAAGCAAATCCCGTTCACATGTTAGTCATTACAGGTATAGCCACGCACACATATTTATAAATATATATATATATATATATTTATATATATATATATATATATATATATATATATATATATATATATTATATATATATATATATATATATATATATATATATATATATATATATGTATATATATATATATATATATATATATATATATATATATATATATATATATATATATATATAGACATTGTCATCAGTACTTATAAAACAGTAAAGGAAACAAAATCCTTTGAAATCAAGTTTCCCCTTCGATGACTATACCTTATCCTCGATGAAACACCTTTGGGATTAAAGTAAAATGGAGAGAATGATCTTAACAGCGGTAAATAGCCTCTGTTATCCGCGGTATAACTATGTCACGACGATAGGTGTTCACTGCTGTTGTCCAGGTGTTGCCGTGTGTGTGTGCGTCGAATAAAAGTACCGTACACATAACACATGACTATTACTAATATTATTATTGTCATTCAGAAGATGAACCCTATCCATATGGAACAAGCCGACCAAAGGGGCCATTGACTTGAAATTCAAGCTTCCAAAGAATATTAAGGCGTTCATTAAGAAGAAGTAAGAGAAAGTAAAGGGAAAGACAGAGAGAAGAGATCCCACTTATTAAAAATAGAAAATGAAAAAATAGATAAAAGTGTATTAAAATACAAGGAGATGATAAATAGCCTTGGACAGGAAATAACATAAAGGCAGGTTACTCTTGGCTTTGTTGTTTTTTTTTTATTGCTACAGATTCATAGAACTGAAGTCTTATATGATGCGTGATTGTTTAGCTGCATATTTTCCAACACTTAACCATTTCCCCAGCAGGGAGTATGGCCTTCTAGCAAAGATTAACACCAGTCGTTGCTACATTCATACTTCAGAGTCTGAATCGTGAATAAGACACTTGTGAAGAAAACTCCCAAAAGAGCGGCTGCTTCATACAACAATACAGAAGTCTCATCATCAGTGCATCTGACCCTCTTACACATGTGCACATATCTTTTTGCCGTACTCTCTCTCACCTCAGACATGTTGAGGTCTTTCCAGTATGATACTTCTTTGACGCCATCTTTCAACAGTGTCCTTTGCCTCCTAACAATTCTAAATAAACGCAGAAGCACACACACATATGTATTAGATTATCCTTTAGAAAATTATATAAAAAAAACGCCACCGAAACCTCCCATTCTCTTGAAGGACATCACTCTGAATCCTTGCTGGCGACGCAGAGTCCCTCATTCTGGTGGCACCACTCGGGCTGGATTCGCTCTGCCCGGATGCCCCTCTGGACCAGTCTCTGCCGCTGGTGGATCAGCCGGGTTTCCGCCGCCTCCCATTTGTGGTCTGGGTCGGACCAGAGCCTCTCAGCTAGGGCAGAGCCACGGGGCCACAGCTGGAACAAGATTTTTTTCTCTTACTGAATTAGCCCCATAGGGGAGGGGGCGGTTAGTGCCATCAGTGTACCTCATGCGGTGCACTGTAGGCATTACTTAAGGTCCTCTGCAGCGTCCTTTCGGCCGCTAGCTGCAACCCCTTTCATTTATTTTACTGTACTCCCGTTCATATTTTCTTTCTTCCATCTTACTTTCCTCAACCCTCTCAAACAATTGTTTTGCAGTGCAACTGAGAGGTTTTCCTCCTGTTGCACATTTGAAACCTTCTTACTGTCAATTTCTCATTCAACACTGAATGGCCTCATAGGTCCCAACCCTTGGCCTTTGGCCTAAATTCTATATTCTATTCTATTTAATTCCATTCTTACTGTATTATGTTTTGTCTTATTGCTACATCTGTAAGAAGTACAAGTGGGTTTATCAATTGTGTGGCCAACACTGGACAGGGAATGGTTTTAGAATGAACTTGGATCTAGGTACATCTCTTGGCTACGAACGTAGTAAGGCAGAGCTGAATGACAGCAACCAGCTAAACTAGTTGATATCTTTCAGCTCTATCCCACTTTTAGGATTTATAAACTGGTTTTCGATGTTGAGCATCCTGTACGGTAACCTCTATGCCTTGCTCTGTGGCTTCCCTGTATCCCGCCCCTATCTACTTGAATCCCAAAGATCTTGAATACTATCCTTTTTTTTTTATAAAGAATGACTGTATGTACAAGAGTTAGACTTATGTTTGTCTTGAGTTACTATCACTGAGTGAAATTCTCAAGCGATTTTCTACTTAAAAGCTTAAAACAGTTAAAGTCATGAACAGATATTTTCCACAGCCATGAAATACTTTGACATTTGCCAAGGATAAGTGAAAGGAGACTTTTACAGCTGTACCTTACCTTTGAGTCAAGAGTAGCAGCATCAGCTTGTTCGCTCCAAAGAGCAGCTTCGCCGCCCAAAATGAGAGAGGTGTCTAGAGGCGCGGTTGCTAAACTTCTGGCATTCTCAAGAGGGGAGTTGTCGTAAACAGTCTGCCAGCCTTTGTATGGACTGCACCAGTTATTTCCTTTCCCAACCCAGGCGCCAACTCCACAATCCAAGTACCAGTGGTCATAATTACTGAAGATGACTCTGTACTTCCTATCGAGGAGTTCTCCTATGATGGTATCATTGTATCCTGTCCAGATCTGGATGATGTAATCTTCCTTTGGGAGGTACAAGTCAGCGCGACCCTTCTCCGTCAGGTGGGAAGTCCAAAGGATTCCCGGAACCTTAGCGTTGTTGTTGGCTGCCGTGAGCAGCTGCAGGGCCTTCTTTTGGAACTTGCTCCACTCCTCATAGTAAGCGTCCTCGCTGGTCCCAAATCCATTTGCGTTCATCCAGTCCACAATTTCTTTGGTGCTGTTCCAACAGGCGAGGTTTATCTTGAAGGATACGGTAAGTTGATTTACAGTCACCAGAGATACAGGGGTATCAATTGTAAAGAGAAATTATAGTCATCGACGCTATTCATGTCTCCTCTAACAGATAAAGATTACCTTTAAGAAATATAGTTACAATATACATTCTTGACTTAGTCATCATGACAAATAGGCTCATCCCGTCCATTCACTTACTTCGTCACCTCCAAAATGAAACAGGTCAATGGGCTGGAAGAGGTTAACCAGATCTTTGTATATCTGGCCCAAAACCTCATACATCTTCTTGTTGGCTAGGTTTAGTTGGCCACATGGAGGCTCCAGACAGAAGGAATCCCATGGCTCCTATTGTTAAAGATAAGACCAACATAAATAAACAAATTCTAGTCAAGATTCCTATCCATCACGAATTTTTTTCTACCAATCTTTCAGAAATAAAAAGCCAGACACTACGTCATATCTTCTTTCACCCAATTATTTTTCTTTCATTCGTTTCAGAAACTAAAATCAATTTTGACTGGGGTATAGATTCTAAATACTGGCTGAAGGTCACTTTAGTCCAGTTGATACTCTTCAACTTGACAAACACAAAGGACATTTCTCACAGTGATACCATCGCAGAGCAATTTCAGAGATGTAAAAGAGATCATGAATTTAAAGGTCTCTGACAAACTTGCATTCTAGAAAGCAAAATATTAAAAAAAAGAATATATCCAATGAATAGGACCATGGATCCTACTGGCATTAATTGCAAACATTTATCGCCTTGTTAAAAAAAGATGGACAGGTTTTCAATTCCAAATTGTGAACCTCACCTTATTAACACAGACAGCTAAGTTTCCAAATCCATGCTGTGGGCCCCACTGAAAGCCATTCCCTACATGAGCTGGTGCATCGAGCTCTGGCAGGACGCGAATCCCCCTGACCCTTCCGTATTCCACAATGTGCTTCACATCTGCTGGGTGGTAGATCTGACTAGAGGAATAGGCACCATAGTAAGTCATCTTCGGCAGGTTTTCCAAGTAGATGGGAAATGAATGGGAGTCTGTCACATGCCAGTGGAAGGTATTTAGCTTGTTAGCCGCCATGGCATCAAGGGTGCGTTCAATAGCCTCCACTGGATAGAAATTACGGGATGTATCAAGTAGAATGCCTCGGTATGGGAAGGCTGGAGAGTCACTAATCGTGGCTTCACTTACAAGTAAAAGAGCATTTGTGTTCTCCTCGTAGGCAATTAGTTGGGAGAGTGTCTCTAGGGCGTGTCGAGCACCAAAATAAGAAGGGGCAATTATGGTGGCTGTAGACTGAGCCCCTGAAGTAGCTACTGATAATGAGTAAGATTCATCTGTATCCAGTTTCAGCCTAGTGTCAGTTCCACTTACTGTGATGTCAAGGTGGAGTGTATGAGCAACAGTTGCTGGCTCATAGAAGCCCTCCCACAATGCCTTTCCACTCATATACTCTGGGTGATTCATCTGCAAGTTTTCCTTGAAGATGCCAGTTGCCTGTAGCAAGAGCCTTTCCACCTCTTCTGTGGAGACTGTGAGTTTGAGCGTGACATTGCTGGGCAAAAACTCTGTGATGCCTGCGTCCAGAATCACTGAGGTTGGTTTAGGCCACAAAACGCCCTCTTTGCCACAGTTAAGTTTGCACCTTGATAAGGAAATGCTGGTGGATATGCCTGTCCTTTCTGTTTTGACACAATTTCCAGTGGAAGAATTGCAGGTGTAGCCCCAAGGAGATGGTAACCTGTAGATGGTCAAGGGATGAAGATATTTTATATTATTAGTCAAAGAGGAATTATCATTCACTCTAGCAATAAATATGATGGAGAGGCTGTTGAAAGGTTGTGGACCCTTTGGTTGGGGGAAGCACCTGCTGCACCCTCTAAATGGCAGGTGAATCAATAGCAAAAGAAAATGAAGAATGCAATAACGAAATATGAATTGAAAAATTAAGATGAATTATTCATGGAAAGAGAAGTTAAATTGGAAACACTTAAACATAATTATAAAAATATGATTTAGAAACATAGGATTTTAAAGCAGCATAAATAAGCACAACAACTGAAAACAGAAGCTATGATTATTATGATACGGGAAGGACTCTTTGCGATGATAATAACGTATACGGAAAACAATGTTATCCTTGTAATAACACGAAACACAATATAACATGGAACTACTGATAACCTACTGAACTCCCAGTGGTAATATGAGGTATCTTCTGAGAAAGCTGTTGTGGATCTTACTCCTCTATTTGTTAAATATCTTGGCAATGAAAATAAAAAAAACCAAAGTACTTACGCGAATGTGGCCAGTGAGCCAGGCACGAAGAGGAAGATGCCAAATAAGAGTACCTTTATGAATTTGACCTTATCCATTCTGGTCTGAGAATTTGTCAACCTGTAGAAGAAAGGTAAGGAGATTAAGGCTTATATAGAGTTCTTCCCATGAACAGAATGCAAATTGAAAAGGTGCAGATATATCTTACAAGAAGTCAATTGTAAACTGTAGTAAGCTTAAAACCTTGGCTGCATACTGCCCAAATAATATAAATATATATATATATATATATATATATATATATATATATATATATATATATATATATATATATATATATATATATATATATATATATATATATATATATATATATATATATATATATATATATATATATATGACTATATTTATCACATCACCGTGATTCATATACAATCAGAAAGCTACAAACGTCCTTTAATATCCAATTCACTCTACCTCGGAAGTAATATATTTTCATATATGTTACAAGGGGGAATTTTAGGTGATAATAAGTCCACCGTCCCGTGGGATCGAACCAGCGACGGACGGGGAATCAGGACTTACAGTGACACACTAACCAGTCGGCCACAAGAGAGGTATAAATGAATACCATCTCCCATCAGCCCACCCGTCGAACTCAGGTGTTTTGCGTTTGGAGACGATATCCACCCACCTCCGCCATGTTGGCCGTGTAGTGCGTTTGTCGCACGTAGCCATATTATGACTATTTATCACATCACCGTGATTCATATACAATCGAAAGCTACAAACGTCTTTAATATCAATTCACTCTACCTCAGGTAATATATTTTTCATATATGTTACCGAAGAGGAATTTTAGGTGATAATAAGTCCACCGTCCCGTGGGATCGAACCAGCGACGGACGGGGAATCAGGACTTACAGTGACACACTAACCAGTCGGCCACAAGAGAGGTATAAATGAATACCATCTCCCATCAGCCCACCCGTCGAACTCAGGTGTTTTTGCGTTTGGAGCGATATCCACCCCACCTCCGCCATGTTGGCGTGTAGTGCGTTTGTGCGCCGCAGCCATATTATGACTATTTATCACATCACCGTGATTCATATACAATCGAAAGCTACAAACGTCCTTTAATATCCAATTCACTCTACCTCGGAAGTAATATATTTTCATATATATGTTACCGAAGGGAATTTTAGGTGATAATAAGTCCACCGTCCGTGGGATCGAACCAGCAGCGGACGGGAATCAGGACTTACAGTGACACACTAACCAGTCGGCCACAAGAGAGGTATAAATGAATACCATCTCCCATCAGCCCACCGTCGAACTCAGGTGTTTTGCGTTTGGAGACGATATCCACCACCTCCGCCATGTTGGCCGTGTAGTGCGTTTTTTGCGTAGCCATATTATGACTATTTATCACATCACCGTGATTCATATACAATCAGAAAGCTACAAACGTCCTTTAATATCAATTCACTCTACCTCCGAAGTAATATATTTTCATATATGTTATCGAAGAATTTTAGGTGATAATAAGTCCACCGTCCGTGGGATCGAACCAGCGACGGACGGGGAATCAGGACTACTGACATGACACACTAACCAGTCGGCCACAAAGAGGTATAAATGAATACCATCTCCCATCAGCCCACCCGTCGAACTCAGGTGTTTGCGTTTGGGCGATATCCACCACCTCCGCCATGTTGGCCGTGTAGTGCGTTTGTCACGTAGCCATATTATGACTATTTATCACATCACCGTGATTCATATACAATCAAAGCTACAAACGTCTTAATATCATCAATTCACTTACCTCGGAAGTAATATATTTTCATATATGTTACCGAAGGGGAATTTTAGGTGATAATAAGTCCACTGATTCCCGGGATCGAACCAGCGACGGACGGGGAATCAGGACTTACAGTGACACACTAACCAGGTAGAGGTAGAGTGAATTGGATATTAAAGGACGTTTGTAGCTTTCTGATTGTATATGAATCACGGTGATGTGATAAATAGTCATATTATGGCTACGTGCGACAAACGCACTACACGCCAACATGGCGGAGGTGGGTGGATATCGCCTCCAAACGCAAAACACCTGAGTTCGACGGGTGGGCTGATGGGAGATGGTATTCATTTATACCTCTCTTGTGGCCGACTGGTTAGTGTGTCACTGTAAGTCCTGATTCCCGTCCGCGTCGCTGGTTCGATCCCACGGACGGTGGACTTATTATCACCTAAAATTCCTTCGTAACATATATGAAAATATATTACTTCCGAGGTAGAGTGAATTGGATATTAAAGGACGTTTGTAGCTTTGATTGTATATGAATCACGGTGATGTGATAAATAGTCATAATATGGCTACGCGCGACAAACGCACTACACGCCAACATGGCGGAGGTGGGTGGATATCGCCTCCAAAACGCAAAACACCTGAGTTCGACGGGTGGGCTGATGGGAGATGGTATTCATTTATACCTCTTGTTGCCGACTGGTTAGTGTGTCACTGAAAGTCCTGATCCCCCCGTCCGTCGCTGGTTCGATCCCACGGACGGTGGACTTATTATCACCTAAAATTCCTCTTCGGTAACATATATGAAAATATATTACTCCGAGGTAGAGTGAATTGATATTAAAGGACGTTTGTAGCTTTCGATTGTATATGAATCACGGTGATGTGATAAATAGTCATATTATGGCTACGCATGATAAACGCATCTACACGCCAACATGGCGGAGGTGGGTGGATATCGTCTCCAAACGCAAAACACCTGAGTTCGACGGGTGGGCTGATGGGAGATGGTATTCATTTATACCTCTCTTGTGGCCGACTGGTTAGTGTGTCACAGAAGTCCTGATTCCCGTCCGTCGCTGGTTCGATCCCACGGGACGGTGGACTTATTATCACCTAAAATTCCCTTCGTAACATATATGAAAATATATTACTTCCGAGGTAGAGTGAATTGATATTAAAGGACGTTTGTAGCTTTCTGATTGTATATGAATCACGGTGATGTGATAAATAGTCATATATATGGCTACGCGCGACAAACGCACTACACGCCAACATGGCGGAGGTGGGTGGATATCGCCTCCAAACGCAAAACACCTGAGTTCGACGGGTGGGCTGATGGGAGATGGTATTCATTTATACCTCTTGTGGCTGACTGGTTAGTGTGTCACTGTAAAGTCCTGATTCCCGTCCGTCGCTGGTTCGATCCCACGGGACGGTGGACTTATTATCACCTAAAATTCCTTCGGTAACATATATGAAAATATATTACTCCGAGGTAGAGTGAATTGATATTAAAGGACGTTTGTAGCTTGATTATATATATATATATATAGATATATATATATATATATATATATATATATATATATATATATATCTATATATATATATATATATATATATATATATATATATCTATATATATATATATATATATATATATATATATATATATATATATATATATATATATATATATATTAAACTTTTGGGGTTTTTCACCAGTTCATGAGGTACTGGTGATGTGTTTTGAGTGTTCACTGTATGTATATATATATATATATATATATATATATATATATATATATATATATATATATATATACATATGAATATAAACATGCCACTGAAACATGCCACGGAACCGTGAAAAACCCCAAAAGTTTAGTGACGCTACCTGGGAAAAGCCACACGACCACTGCGCCCTCCAAACCCCAACTAGGTCTCCCCAGAGAATGCAAGACCATTTTATTGTCTGATAATGGTGTCACCTAATCAGATGATAAGGAGATTTGCTGCTTGTTTACAATGTGAACATATTCCTGACGATTGAGAGTCTTATCTATCTGTCTAACGTCCTTTCTCAATGTAGTTTTCACATTTGTCATCTTCTTTCTATTTTCCTTTGGTCTCTGTCTCCTTTTTCCACCAGTTTTTCAACCTTTTTATCCAAGTCCGTTGCTTTTCTTCTCTTTAATTTCACGTCTCTTAGTATTTATCTGCATACTACTCTTTTATTGTTAATTTTCTCTCTCTTTCTTTCTTCTGCGAAGATCTATCTTTTGCCTTACTTCTCTCTCTTTACACCTCTCTCTCTCTTCTCTCTCTCTCTCTCTCTCTTTCACTAAGGAGACATAGCTAGAGAAATCATATTGAAATCTGTGCAAAAACTCGTCGCCAGTACCTGAAGGCATTTGAGAAACTAGTACCGGATTGTCAGGTCAATATTTGAAGAGCAGTTATTTACCTTTGCTGTACTGGTTTATCATTATAAGTTTGACTATGTTGCATGTATACTCTCATCTGAGGCTTGCTGTAGATTTACAACTCACACACACACACACACACACACACATATATATATATATATATATATATATATATATATATATATATTATTAGTTCTTACTCAGAGGAAACTGATTTTCACCACTAAAATTTGATGTTAAAGAACAAAGCTGGTGCAATGTCTCTGATATGACCCTGCATGAGCAAATTGAGAGTCTTGAAAATTCCAGCTAGTGTACTGTAGTCTGAAAGAGAGAGAGAGAGAGAGAGAGAGAGAGAGAGAGAGAGAGAGAGAGAGAGAGAGAGAAGGGGGGGGAAGTAAGTGGATTAGGAGAGGTAGAATAAAACCAAGCAGAAGGAGTAAGAGAGAGAGAGAGAGAGAGAGAGAGAGAGAGAGAGAGAGAGAGAGAGAGAGAGAGAGAGAGAGAGGTGGGGGAGGAAGTAATGGATTAGGAGAGGTAGAGTAAGACTGAGAAGATGGCGCGAGAGAGAGAGAGAGAGAGAGAGAGAGAGAGAGAGAGAGAGAGAGAGAGAGAGAGAGAGAGAGAGAGAGAGAGAGAGAGAAGGGAAAGGGAAGTAAGTGGATTAGGAGAGGTAGAGTGAGACCAAGAAGATGGCGTAAGAGAGAGAGAGAGAGAGAGAGAGAGAGAGAGAGAAAGAGAGATCATAACCTAACCAGCTCGATGTTTGTCATTTCTCTCTCTCTCTGCGAGAAGATCCATCAGAATAAAGAGAAGCTATCCTTGACACGAGAGAGAGAGAGAGAGAGAGAGAGAGAGAGAGAGAGAGAGAGAGAGAGAGAGAGAGAGAGGGCAGTGGATTAGGAGAGGTAGAATAAAACCAGCAAGAGAGAGAGAGAGAGAGAGAGAGAGAGAGAGAGAGAGAGAGAGAGAGGTGGGGGAGGAAGCACATGGATTAGGAGAGGTAGAGTAAGACTGAGAAGATGGCGTGAGAGAGAGAGAGAGAGAGAGAGAGAGAGAGAGAGAGAGAGAGAGAGAGAGAGAGAGAGAACCAGGGAAGTAAGTGGATTAGGAGAGGTAGAGTGAGACCAGTAAGAGAGAGAGAGAGAGAGAGAGAGAGAGAGAGAGAGAGAGAGAGAGAGAGAGAGGGCATAACCTAACCAGCCATGTTCTCTCTGCGAGAAGATCCATCAGAATAAAGAGAATTATTATTTGACACGAGAGAGAGAGAGAGAGAGAGAGAGAGAGAGAGAGAGAGAGAGAGAGAGAGAGAGAGAGCAGGAATTTACAGCAACAGGCAAACACCAGGAAGGTGGCTTCGTTAAACATTCTAAGGGCATAGCCAAGCCATGTTGACCATCAAGGATTTGTATTGAGGCCAGACAAGGGCTTCACCTCATCAGTAGAAGATATGTCTTAGATACGAATTCATTATTATTATTATTATTATTATTATTATTATTATTATTATTATTATTACTGCTAAGAAATTCACAATCTCGTGAAAAACAGTTTGTGCAATAAAAATCCACAGTTATATAGTAAACTATATTTTACAATATAAAATCGAAAAGTATTTTACAGATAATGTAGTTTACTATATAATTGTGGGTTTTTATTACACAAAAATTATTATTATTATTATTATTATCATTATTATTATTATTATTATTATAGCTCTGTTTCCACGGCATTTAATTTATAAAGTCTTCTCTATTCTTCTTATCTTTTTATTTCTTCAGCCAAAGAGTATAGAAAAGTAAAGAGTGGACAGTGGCGAGAGTCCTTACGGGAAAATTGTAACAGTGGGACAGGTGGCGCCATCCGACGGTGAGCGCGTTAACTGCGACAGCATTTGTTCGTACTGGCATAGAACACTCTAATGCTTAAGACGAATGTTAGCACTTTGTGGGTTGGAACACTGTCTCCTGATCTTTTATTATTATTTATATAGTAATGCATTAATCTGGATTGATTATTTAAATATTCCATTGGGAAAAAATTAGTAAATGCATACATAACTACTGGTGCTAAACCAGGTTTCATTTTGGATGAAAGGAAATAAATAAATAAATAAATAAATAATAAAGTTATAAGATATATCAGGCCAGACTATAAACAAACTCCGTTGTAAATTGATATCTTTATTTTATCACACTGGAAATGATATCTATATTTTATTATGCTGGGCCGGGATGCACTAATATTTACGATGGTGCAAAGTAAAGCTTTTGTTCGTTACATTACATTTTTGGGTTCTTTAAGGTTTTTCCAACATTACATAGTCACATACCAGATCGTAATTAACTTTCTTTCGAACTTTTTTCTGCGACTGTAGACAAATACAAACATGTTTCTAACCATATTATTCAGAGATTAAATGCAAAACAGAGATATTATCACAAGGGAAGCCAGAAAAATGAGGATACAACTTAAGACATCACTAGTATGTTTAGCACGCCTGGGGCCCTGCACTGCAAGTATACATTTTCAGTATCACAGATGACTGAACCAGTGGCGTGATTTGGGGGGGCTGGGGGAGGCAACTGCGCCCCCCAAGACTCAAGTTACCCCCCGCCCCAAGCCTCAACTTGCCCCCCCTCACACCCCCAAACTCCAAGAAGTAACAGCAGCGGGTTTTCCATTATTCCTACCGAAATTCAAATGTGTCACCACATTAAGTTATATCTGTCTATCTATCTATCTATCTATCTATCTATCTATCTATCTATCTATCTATCTATCTATCTATCTATCTATCAATCTATCAATCTGTATTTCTCTATCACACACAATGTTTTTTTGTCTGCCTATTTTGCTGAAACCCCTTGCTCATGTGGCTTCAAAAAGCACATAAAATAGCTCAAAATAAAAATAAAAAACTCAGCTGGTTAGGCTCGCTTCGCTCGCCAAACCATCTTTGCCCCCACCAACAAAAATCCGAAATGACGCCCCTGGCTGAACTTCACAAGATTTCTGTTCTTTCGACCTGCAGCTAAAAGACTTTTGTTTGCATCTTTCAAAGTGTGATGATGACTGATGCTTATGTAGTAAATGTCAGAAACCATCTTTCTATACTCGTTTTCCATCTGAGCCATCTTGTCGTGAAAGACTGTACTGGGCACAATTAGCTCCTCTCCTAGTGTGTTACCGAAAGTCTTCTTGGAAGGGAAAACACGAACGGGGTTGTGTGGGTCGAGAGTACTTTGAAGCTCTGTCCTGCATTCTCTACAAACCTTGTGACGAGTCTTACGCCCAATGAAACCTGTGATGCATGCTAACACATTGCATTCCTCGAGTGGTAGGTCTCCCCCAGGAAGGGTGATTACTGACTGTACTGATACAGGAGTTGGCAGAGAAGAATGTGTGACTTTCACTGCAGATTTTGCAAAACCTGAAGTCTCTATGTAGTTCAGAATTACCAAGAAGGTATGAATGTCTTCTCGGCAGTTAGCACCAGCACTTGGGACCATAATAGCATTCACCATGACTTGGCGGAATGCACTCCTGAACTGACATGCTTCTGGATTGTCCCTGTGCCCATTTTTCCCCCGAACTATTGAAAATAAATTCTCCAAAGAATCTTGATTGACAGCTTGTACTTTGAACGTAACTCATCCCACAACTGTAACAGACCTTTGAGTGCCATCTGCCATCTAGAGAGGCAAGGCAACTTTCTCGGATCAAGTGATTTGATACCATCCAACCATGTGAGGCAGTAAACTAGAAATTCCTTGTGACCTGATTTCAGACTCATGGCATCTCGCATTTTTGCATTACTGGTACGAGTTCCACTATTGAAACAATTGAACAATTGGTCCCTCTCCTCAACAAATTCTGTGTACTCTTAAATCAACACACAATCCATTCCTCATCAGGAGCATTTGACAGTATGGGAAAGGGTGACATATCAACCAAATTAATTAAATATCTAATAATTAGATAATTTAAACAAACTTTTACTGAGCACATTTCTCCTCATACCACACTACACCACCAGTGCTCATTTTTTACAGGAATGTTTGTGTGACAGCAGGAGCAGAAGAACAATAATGTGGAAATGCAAGAAAGAAGACCACCCAAAGAGGAATCAAAAAGAAGAAATCTAAGTGATTATGACTCTGAGAGTTTCCGGGGAAACCCAATTAAACAAACAAATAGCTTGAGCAGTGAGAGAATGGCTTATTCGCTACAACAGCACTCAGTAACCATTGTAGTGTCTAGACAAAACGTGGTGAATTAAACAACCAAAGCAGAGAGCTTAGAGTACAGCATACTCTTTGGTCAAAGGAACAACGAGAGAATAACCATCAACATATCTCATAATTTCGTCAGTGTGAACTTAGTTTTGATAAAACGTAACTGAAAACATATCACCCACCTTTCCTTGCCTTTGGGGAATCGAAAAAATGATAACTCAGTCCTTTTCTTCCTTGAATTCCGGCAATTAACTGCAGCAGAACTGTGTCCCGGTCATGTTGTTGACAGCTTCCAATTACGCGCCCGCCGGTAGAGGCGCCACCGTCTCCCCGCCGTTACAAAGGGAAGGCACGAGTGTCCTCTCTCTGCATAAATTAAATGCTCTTTGAACCAGCTAGGGTTTTAATGAAACTGCCCTCAAAGAAGGGTTCTTCCTTTATTATTATTATTATTATTATTATTATTATTATTTTAAATTATTGTTATTATTATTTTTAAAAAATAGATGCCATGAATTAAAATGATGGCATGACATATTTATGAATAATAATAATAATAATAGGAATTTGTGCCAAAAAGGTCACTTTGGCAAAGCCTTCCTGATAGCTGGGCAGAAGAAAACAAGGTAAAAAGAAAACGAAGAAATAAAAAAATGCAAAAATAAACAGTTATAGCATTTTTAATAGAAATGGGATACAAAACAGAGCAGTCCCTTGTACTTCCTCATGGAGCCTTTGCGAGGTCCCAGAACCTCGGTGAAGTGCAGTTATTATTGTTATTTTTATTATTATTATTAGTGTTAAGAAGATGAAACCTATTCATATGGAACAAGCCCACCAAAGGGGCCACTGACTTGAAATTCAAGGTTCCAGAGAATATTAAGGCGTTCATTAGGAAGAAGTAACAGAAGGTAAAGGGGAATAAAGAAAGAAAAGATCTCACTTATTAAAAAAGAAAAAATTAATTAATAAATGAAAAATCCGAATCCCTGAAGCCAGAGAAGGAAGCTGGCCCCAATTCTTCTGTGGGCCTGGGATGCGTGACCATCTTCGACTTCGGCGCTTCTCAGGCTGGAGTGGGCGGTATACAAGCATCTCTTCAGGGATTACTGGTTGGCCTTGGAAGGACCTCCATAATGTCAGAGGTGTTTTCCTGTTGGATACGTATGCATTTTATTTAAAGACATCTGGTTTTTTTCTTGTAGGTAATAATAATAATAATAGTTGTTGTCCAACTTTAGCACTGAACAGAAAAGAAATACAAATAGGATCAGAATGAATCAATGAAAAATCAATTCGACTGAATCTGTTATTATCTTCAAAACATTAATAATAATAATAATAATAATAATAATAATAATAATAATAATAATAATAATAATAATAATAATAATCTCATGCACATTATAGCCAGTATTCGTTTTATTAATTTTTTTATACGATTGTACAGTTACGAACCGACTGACCTTGAGAATACGTATTAGTGATCAAAATAGAGACTGCCTTGCTGGACAGACGTTGAACTGGACCCCCAAACTTCAACACTTAGCCACTCCCCTTTAGAGCTTATAAAATTATATATATATACAGTATATATATATATATATATATATAGAAATCATCAACACACAATCACGTGTGGAACAGAAATAAATTTCTGACTCACGTCGGGATCGAACCCAGGTCTCTCAGGTGGAAAGCAAGGGCGTTACCCACTGGGCCATACAAGTCTAAAAGAAGTCGGAACCTGAGAGCAACTGCACCCAAGGAATTACCTGGGCAAGCTAACTGCTTGCATACCAGCGAGTTTTCCCCAACTTCCCGACTCAGCAATGACCCAATGGACAACATTTCATTCGAATTATCCCTTCTGGAGTGAATAAGATAGAAATCATCAACACACAATCACGTGTGGAACAGAAATAAATTTCTGACTCACGTCGGGATCGAACCCAGGTCCTCAGGTGGAAGTACCCACTGGGCCATACAAGTCTAAAAGAAGTCGGAACCTGAGAGCAACTGCACCCAGAATTACTGGGCAAGCTAACTGCTTGCATACCAGCGAGTTTTTCCCAACTTCCCTGACTCAGCAATGACCCAATGGACAACATTTCATGGAATTATCCCTTCTGAGTGAATAAGATAGAAATCATCAACACACAATCACGTGTGGAACAGAAAGGGGAGCAGGTCTCTCAGGTTATCTCACTTGATATACCAGCGAAGTTTTCGACAACTTCCCCCGACTTCATAACCCAATGGACAACATTTCATTCGAATTATCCCTTCTGAGTGAATAAGATAGAAATCATCAACACACAATCACGTGTGGAACAGAAATAAATTTCTGACTCACGTCGGGATCGAACCCAGGTCTCTCAGGTGGTCATTGCTGAGTCGGGAAGTTGGGGAAAACTCGCTGGTATGCAAGCAGTTAGCTTGCCCAGGTAATTCCTGTGAACTCAGGTTCCGACTTTTAGACTTGTATGGCCCAGTGGGTAACGCCCTGCTTTCCACCTGAGAGACCTGGTTCGATCCTGACGTGAGTCAACGTGATTGTGTGTTGATGAACTATCTTATTCATCAGAAGGATTTTGAATGAAATGTTGTCCATTGGGTCATTGCTGAGTCGGGAAGTTGGGGAAAAATCGCTGGTAAGTTAGCTTGCCCAGGTAATTCCTTGGTGCAGTTGCTCAGGTTCCGACTTCTTTTAGACTTGTATGGCCCAGTGGGTAACGCCCTTGCTTTCCACCTGAGAGACCTGGGTTGATCCTGACGTGAGTCAGAATTTATATATATATATATATATATATATATATATATATATATATATATATATATATATATATATATATATTCATTTAAGCCTGGAAGTCTCTGGTACTGAAAACTGGAACTCCAGGACTATACCTGGATTCGTCAAATGCTCTCAGTTTTCCAATGAGGGAACGAAAGGAGAGACAGTTATGCTCTCACTGAGGAGACAGCAGCCGGTGACGTCATTTCATTAATTGATATGTTTAATCTTCTGGCTACACTGCGCAGCAAACAGCCTCTCAGGAAAACGGAACTTCGGAAGTTTTGGAATTCAAAAGAAGGCGGATATTCCACATCCAGAAATGGGTGGGATGAACTCGTTATCGCGGAAGAGACGATTTTTCTTGGCGTTCTAACGAGGCTAGTACTAAACACGGCGTCCTGTTGAGCTTCCGCTATGGTTAGTACTAGCACCTAGGGGAACAAAGATATCGCTTATTAATATAATTTGTCGACTAAACAATATAGAAATGGGTGAATATAGTGCTTTGATCCCCGAGGGGCTAGTGCTAAACACGGCGTCCCATTGAGCTTCCGCCATGTTTAGTACTAGCCCCTCGGGGATCAAAGACGTCGTTTATTAATATAATTTGTCGACCAAACAATATAGAAATGGGTATATACAATGTTTTGATTCCCGAGGGGCTAGTACTAGACACGGCGTCCCATTGAGCTTCCAACATGATTAGTACTAGCACTTAGGGGAACAAAGATATCTCTTATTAATATAATTTGTCGACCAAACAATATAGAAATGGGTGTATACAGTACTTTGATCCCCAAGGGGCTAGTACTAAACACGGCGTCCCAAGTAGCTACCGCCATGTTTAGTACTAGCCCCTCCGGGATCAAAAGATATCGTTTATTAATATAATATGTCGACCAAACAATATAAAAATGGGTGTATACGGTACTTTGATCCCCGAGGGGCTAGTACTAAACACGGCGTCCCAGGGAGATTCCGCCATGTTTAGTACTAGCCCCAAGGGGATCAAAGTATTATATACGCCCATTAATTATTATATACACCCATTATTAATAAGCGAATATCATCCTGCAGCCGTCTGCTCTACATTTACCATACGGCGTTTAGTACTAGCGTAGATAACAAGCCAGAGTCGCATCGTTATCTCTATCCAGATAAAGCCGACGTTATCGGCCCCAGAGAGAGAGATAGAGAGAGAGAGAAAGAATGTCGGCGTCTTTGTAACGCGATCTCGCTGACGTCAGTTCCATGATGACTTGCAGCGCATGCGCACTTGATAAAAGGGAACGCCTGACACTCGACGAAAAATACGTCAAGCTGCGGGATTATCTTGGCAGTCTTAAGGAAGGTTATTATTGCTCCGTTAGGGGGATATCGAATCCGAGTTGCAATGCTTACCTCTCTCTCTCTCTCTCTCTCTCTCTCTCTCTCTCTCTCTCTCTCTCGGTGTATTAACCCTTCTTTCATTCTTCTTTAGACTGAGGAGTTCTGGAGACTGAGTCGGGCTTCTATGCCCAGTCACGGGCACCACATTGTTAAAAAAGGGGGAATTCTCAGTTCCAGAGGTCCTTCATTCCCTTCATTCCTCACACCTCTGGACTGTGGAACAGCTTCCCAGAGGATGGTGTGCATTGGAACTTCAAAAGTTCAAGGAAGGTGCAATGCAGTCCTACCCTAATACAATTCAACTTGTATTTTTATTATTTTACCTATATCTTTATTTATTTATTAATTTGTTAATTTATCTGGTTTTCTAATAGCTTTCTGTAATTCCCATTACCTTCCGTTGCTTCTTTCGAATGGACGCCATATTCTTTGGAAGCTTGAAATTCAAGTCAGTGGCCCTTGTGGTGGGCTTGTTCCATATGAATAGGGTTCATCTTCTGAATAATAATAATAATAATAATAATAATAATAATAATAATAATAATAATAATAATAATAATAATAATAATAATAATAATAATAACAATTCGCAAGGGGTGATTTCCAAGACTTGTAGAGACCTTTAGGGGTGACAAGCCTGGTAACTGAAATTGAATGTATGTATGTTTGCTCTGCTTAGAATTTAGAGATGATTATTATTATAGAATAACTGGCTATTCAATAATTACCTTCCATACTCACTGGAAAGGCCAGCGACCATTAATTTCCACAACAAATTATCTCTAATTTCATCGAAGCCCCCAAAAGGGGTATTGCTTATTTTGCTGGTGGCGGAATTAGTAGATGAAGTTAGATGGACAGGCTAGGCTGAACTAGGAAGAATATTGATGAGGGCGTGTACGCCTGAATTTGACTTAAATCATGATGCTTTCTTTGGTTATAGAAGCATTAAATATGTGAGGTTGTATATGTGTCAAGCTAAACTGCAACATTTCGATAATCTCCTCGACACCTGCATAATCGTTTATGGAGCGTCAATCTAGATCATCTAGTCATTATCATTTATGGTCTGATAACAAAGCTCCGAGTCCTCTGAGAACTCTTATCAAAATGGGATCACCCGTCTCTGGTTCTCTCTCTGGGGACACCTTTTATCTTCGTGATTATCGTCGATCCCAGACTTTTTTTTTTGTAACATGATAAGAACGATCATATTAACTGCCCCTGTTGTTCCTGGTTTGAAAGGTACTGAAGTTATTGACCCTTCAGTCGTTTCTCATTTTAAAGTCAGGCTGACATGGAAATCTAGGCTTTAAAGGCTCACCTTTCCCCAGGTATATTTGACGTCTAAAGCTACAGTTGTCTTAAACGAGGATTTCTTCAAAGGCTTTCGCCGAATTTGATAAGGTCGCTTAGCTCTAGAAATTTTTCTGGATTATTTATGATAAGCATTTATGGAGGTAATTTCACCAACTCTACTGAACAGTAATTCAGAGTGTAACATGTTACATGAGCTCTTTAGTCTCAGTTCATTCACCTCGAAGTGTTCTCTACATTTAACTATAAAGGTTTCATCCCATGTCTATAGCTCTAGTGCAGATTGGTAACACACCAGTACTTGCAGTGCAGGTCTAACAGGAGCTACAGAAAGTTAACTATTTAAGCAGTCTATGAAAGAGATCCAGACTAAATCTACTGTAGTTGGTCTAATGAATACAATTAGGAAGGAAATGAAACAATCACTTTAACTAAAGTATTTGCCGGCATATAAGAAATCTCTTAAATATTTGGAACATTAGTTTACAGAAGGTCAAGGATTATATACCATTTGTAACATGGTTTGGAAAACGATACGTTGACATTTTCACAAGTAAATTCCTCTTGCTCTACTCCTAACGGTAAAGGCCGATGTTTAACCTTATCTGAGGTAACAGAGCTTCTCATTCTGGTGACACCACTCAGGCTGGATGCGGTCAGCCATGACCCCTCTCTGGAATAGCCTTTGTCTCTGGTGGATGAAGCGGATTTCAGCTGGTTCCCAGTTATGCTTTGGATTCGTCCAGAGCCTCTCTGCAAGCGCGGCGCCACGGGGCCATAGCTGAAAAGACAAGGTAAAATGAAACATCCATCTGAGGTTCTCAACTTCAGCTGCGATGGGTGCATCACCCGAAACATTCACTGGCCTATATCTTTACCCTAGTGGCAAATGTAGCCAATAATGGAAATCAAACTGGAATTCTACTGTGTGAAATCCCCTGAGCAGACATTCAAAACTTTGATTTTTGCCAACATGGAAAATACATTGGCTACTCTGTGCAAAGCTTGGTGGAAGAAATGGCCAGTACATGTGATCTTGTGAGCCAACCTTTCCCTCTTGTCTTTGACTGGACATGACAGCCTGAACCACACGTGCAGGGTAACGGTGCTTGAATCTCGACTAGGTAAAGTTTATCACTGACTTTCTGGATAAGTACCACTTCTTTTCTTACTTCTATCATGCCTAGGTCCATCATGCCTTGTCTAAACAAGAACATTAAAAGTCCTATACCAACTACCACTGATTCATAAAAATTTTTGGAATCTGCTTAACTGTCATGATGTCACGACAGTGTTAGTCATTGGCGCTGATGATAAACACTAATGCTGTGAACAGTAATAAATAAGGTAAGTAAAATTCTACCTTCTATCCTATGTAATGGTTGAAATTTGCATTGACGAATACCGTACAGATAAGAAATAACAGCTATACATTTAGCACAGATTCAGAGCAGGATCATCAGAAAATAGCTATGGAGTACAGCACTCTATAGAAAAAGGAGATAAAGCCTAACAAAGATGCAATCTGAAAAAGAAACCAGCGAGAGGATTGTCCAACATCGCTGAGAACCAAGGTGTTCCAGAAATCTTAGACCTCGACATTCCTGGGAAGGACATTAGGTCACCTTTGTGTGGGACATGCAAGATGTTCAAACTCATATGAACAAGACCATGGCTATTAAAGAATTAGACACTAAAAGTCACACCTTTCCCACCAACTCACCTTTGCATCAAGAGAAGCATCATCTACCTGCTGACTCCAGAGAACAGCCTCTCCACCGAGCAACAGCTTCTTCTGGTACGACCCGGTCTCATTGGAGGCAACGTCGTGAGGACTGTTGTCGTAGACAGCCTGCCACCCCTTGTACGACCCGCAAGGGTGCTGGCCTTTGGTCACCCATGACCCAAAGCCACAGTTCAGGAACCAGGCGTCTGAATTGCTTAGTATCACGTGGTAGCCCTTCTTCAGGAGGTCTCCAATGACTCTCTGGTCTTTGACACTTCCGCTGGCTTGAATGATGTACTTGCGAGGGTCGAGGTATTTGTCAGCCTTTTCTGCACTAGTCAGCTGGGAATTCCAGAGGATGCCCTGGACCTTTCCAGTCTGATTGTCTGCGGGGAACATGTTGTAAACATTGGACTGGAATTCGCTCCAGAGGTCGAGGAAGGAGTCAACTGATTGGTTCAAACCTCTTTCAGTCAAGTGGCTGACGATTTCTTCAGTGGTATTCCAGCAGTTCAAGTTTACTTCCTACAAAAAAGTTGATTTATTTAATATCTATTTGTGGCGTCACATGGTTAAGTAGTTGTGAATGAAGTGTATTATAAGCAGAACTTATTTATACGTTTATAGATGCACAAGTGCAGAAAAATATGAAAACTTATCAGATGTTTACTGCTTGGAGGTATAGAATTACCCCTGAAACTCAGTTGAATACACACCACACATATATATGTGTATATATTTATATATATATATATATATATATATATATATATATATATATATATATATATATATATATATATATATATATATATGTGTGTGTATATATGTGTGTATATATATATATATATATATATATATATATATATATATATATATATATATATATATATATATATATATATATATATATATATATATATATATATATATATATTGCTACTCCTTTAATCTATTTGTGACCAGTTTTTTCAATTCTTCAGTAAGATTACCTTGCTTCATTCGTTAATGTCGACAGGATAACCTTAAACTTCAGGAGTTCAGGTGAATACATTTGACAGCAGAATACTTAGAGAGATAAATATGTAAAGCAACTCTTGTCCTTCTGAATGAGTGATGCAGCAGAAGTTTGTGAAAGGTTAGTCCTTATTAAAATCGAAGGGAGAGAGAATATAGTTCTGCTCCAGAAAGAAATTCTGTTTTCACTTTGAAAATCTATTGGAATCGAACAAAATCATCTGAAAAGTAGAGGACATATATATTTTTGACATTTCCCAGAAAGGCAAATTTTTTTATTTTTTTTTTTATTTTGAACAAATGGTCAAATTAAGTGAATCAGAGAGAGAAGTCATGTTTTTTTCTGCCTGTTTTTGATTATCAACATGAAAAATATACAAAAAAAAAAAAGCAAAATAATGGACAGAGTTTTTTGTGGGAGACGTGATATCAGGACGCGTTTGATATTTTACAACAGATCTGTCTTACCTGTCCTCCAAAGTGGAAATTTTAAAACAGAACTGTCTTACCTGTCCTCCAAAGTAGAAATTTTACAACAGATCTGTCTTGCCTGTCCTCCAAAGTGGAAATTTTACAACAGAACTCTCTTACCTGTCCTCCAAAGTGGAAATTTTACAACAGAACTGTCTTACCTGCCCTCCAAAGTGGAAATTTCACAACAGATCTGTCTTGCCTGTCCTCCAAAGTGGAAATTTCACAACAGACCTGTCTTACCTGTCCTCCAAAGTGGAAATTTCACAACAGATCTGTCTTACCTGTCCTCCAAAGTGGAAATTTCACAACAGATTTGTCTTACCTGTCCTCCAAAGTGGAAATTTCACAACAGATCTGTCTTACCTGTCCTCCAAAGTGGAAATTTCACAACAAATCTGTCTTACCTGTCCTCCAAAGTGGAAATTTCACAACAGATATGTCTTACCTGTCCTCCAAAGTGGAAATTTTACAACAGATCTGTCTTGCCTGTCCTCCAAAGTGGAAATTTCACAACAGATATGTCTTACCTGTCCTCCAAAGTGGAAATTTTACAACAGATCTGTCTTGCCTGTCCTCCAAAGTGGAAATTTCACAACAGATCTGTCTTACCTGTCCTCCAAAGTGGAAATTTCACAACAGATCTTTCTTACCTGTCCTCCAAAGTGGAAATTTTTTAACAGATCTGTCTTACCTGTCCTCCAAAGTGGAAATTTTTCAACAGATCTGTCTTACCTGTCCTCCAAAGTGGAAATTTTTCAACAGATCTGTCTTACCTGTCCTCCAAAGTGGAAATTTTTCAACAGGTCTGTCTTACCTGTCCTCCAATGTGGAAATTTTTCAACAGATCTGTCTTACCTGTCTTCCAAAGTGGAAATTTTTCAACAGATTTGTCTTACCTGTCCTCCAGAGTGGAAATTTTTCAACATATCTGTCTTACCTGTCCTCCAAAGTGGAAATTTTTCAACAGATCTGTCTTACCTGTCCTCCAAAGTGGAAATTTTAAAACAGATCTGTCTTACCTGTCCTCCAAAGTGGAAATTTTTCAACAGATCTGTCTTACCTGTCCTCCAAAGTGGAAATTTTACAACCGACCTGTCTTACCTGTCCTCCAAAGTGGAAATTTTACAACAGACCTGTCTTACCTGTCCTCCAAAGTGGAAATTTCACAACAGATCTGTCTTACCTGTCCTCCAAAGTGGAAATTTTACAACAGACCTGTCTTACCTGTCCTCCAAAGTGGAAATTTTACAACAGATTTGTCTTACCTGTCCTCCAAAGTGGAAATTTTTTAACAGATCTGTCTTACCTGTCCTCCAAAGTGGAAATTTTTCAACAGATCTGTCTTACCTGTCCTCCAAATGGAAATTTTACAACAGAACTCTCTTACCTGTCCTCCAAAGTGGAAATTTTACAACAGATCCGTCTTACCTGCCCTCCAAAGTGGAAAAGATCCAGAGGTGCGAAAATGTCAGCCATTTCTTCATAAATCTGAGTCAGAATTCCATATGTGTTGTTGTTGGCGATGTTCAGCTGTCCACAGGGAGGCTCAGTGCAGTATGTTGACCAGGGCTCCTGGAAGAAGGGAATGTAAGTCAGTTGAAGGGCTTAAGGTGACAAAAATAACAAACATTTAGATGCTGTGTCCAAATGGAAGGACAGAAGAAAAGGAACTTGGGTTAATTTCAAAAGGCTTTTCAACACTTGCTGGTGGACCTATGCACGTTTACCTGTCTCAGGTATGTACACCTGCGGTTTACCCGCTCAAGTAGAACTGCACAGGTGTACTCATAGTACTCTACACGCCTACAGGCATACAGGTATGACTGCGTGGGTTTACCTGTTCAGGTTAGCCATTAGAGGTATAAATGTAGGTGTGTGTGTGTGTGTATGTATATGTAAATATATTTCTTTAACCATATACACAGAAGCAAAATTATTTATGATCCAAGTATATTAACTTTGGACTGACTTAGGCATTATGGATTTACAAAAAGTTTTCTCCAAAGAAACTCAAAACATTGTAAATAGCTAAATAAATTGCTGATATGGACAATCCCGGTAGGTCCCACTTCCTCAAGCAACAAATAAATGAAATGAAATAAGTTGTAATGAATGAATGTATGGAAATGAAGACATGGACATGACAGTTTTGCAGATACCAACTTGTCCCATTCATTCAACTCTTTCCGCTTACCTGCTTAACGCACACAGCCATCTTGCCAAGTCCCTTCTTCTCCGTCCATTGCCACCCGTTACCAACATGACCGGGGGCACTAAATTCGGGAACCACCCGAATCCCTCTCACTCTCGCGTACTCCACGACGTGCGAAACGTCCGAGGTATTGTATATCTGTCTCTGGCTATAGGATCCGAAGTAGGACATATCTGGCAAGGACTTCAAGTACAGAGGGAACGAGGCTGTGTCTGTGATGTGCCAATGCAGGGTGTTGAGTTTGTTGGCAGCCATGGCGTCCAGGGTGCGTTCAATAGCTCTCACGCTGATGAAGTTGCTGGCCGTGTCCAGGAGGATCCCTCGGTACCTGAAGGCGGGTTTGTCGACAACGGCCACTTGTGAAACGATCTGGAAATGTGTGGAGCATATATAAATATAGATAAATTATATATTCACTGATAAACATTGAAGCGTTTGCCCAGGATACAGTGAAAGAAATGGCCAGATTATTCTGACTATATCAAAAAGGTCGTATAGGCTACTCTGCAATCTATCACCACACATTCCTCACGCAGGACTGAAGCTGAACGAGTGCATGAATTCACGTATATTAAGCCCATACACAACCAACACCTTGCCATTCCCCCTCCCGTACCTGCAGCGAGCCCTTCGCGGCGTCGTACTCGATCAGCTGGGAGAGAGTCTCCAGGGCGTGACGAGCGCCGAAGAAGGTCGAGGCGTCGATGGTGACGTTGGTGAGGGAATTCGTCTCGTTGGTCTTGACGTTCAGGACGTAGGCTTCGTTGGTGTTGAGCCTCAGCGTCGTGGCCTTCCCGGTGTTGGACACGCGGATCTTGACGAAGACTTGCTGTTTCTCCTGCTGTGGGGAATCATGGCTGCGTAAAGTGACGCGGAGTCGTTTGGTTCTAGACTAAACACAGGAAGGCTCAAAACTTTTATGGTACTTGTATAAATTCAGTAGCTTCCTTTATAGACAAGAGGATAGGCCTATAAACTTGGTCAGAAAGGTGTTCATACGTAAGGACACAGGGGTATCGATAAAATCACAGTGAGTTGCCTGGGTATGATGGAGAAGTAGGGCCCTAGAGTAGATTAGACAAAGGAAGGCACACAGCTGTTACATTACTTGTAAAATTAGTAACTTCCTTCAGATAAGAAAATATAAAGTTAGGCAGAAAGGTGTTCATATGTAAGGATGCAGGGGCACCAACAAATTGACACTGAGTTGTTTGTGTTTTATGAAGTATGTTAGGTTAGATAAAAAAAAAAGGGGGGGGGAGGCAAACCACTGTTATTATTACTTGTAAAATCAGTAGTATCCTTTAGACAAGAGGATAGGCCTATAAACTTGTTCAGAAAGGTGTTTGTATGCAAGGATACAAGGGCATCAGCTTGCAGCCAATTTTTTATTATAAGGAACTTTAATTTCATTCAAAACTGGTTCTTTGAAGGTCTTATCAATGACTTTGGCTTCCTCAATAATTACTCAGCTAAGGATCGACGTCAATACACTTTTTAGATTTATTATAGCAGTGCTCAGACACTGGCAGTCATAGAACAAAAGCCTCTATTGATGCGTGATGATTACAACCGAATGAAACGGAGACGAATTATTCGCAAAAAAAGAGTGAAATTCAGTCATGAAAGGACGTAGGCCTACCTCATCTGAATCGAAAATCTTCCTAAAGAATCTCTCGTCGGGTTCAGGGACGCCCTTGGCCACGTTGCCCTTGAAGATGTCGAAGGCTTTCTGCAAGAGGTCCTTCACCTCCTGCGTCGGCGCCATTGCCTCCTCGAGGGAAAGCCGGGATAAATTGAAGTGCACTGTCTGGGGGAAAAAGACAGCAGTCATTACTATTATCACAATTATTACAATTCAAAATTAACGGCAGTTGATATAAAACAGAGAATAGGCCTATATTTTTTAAAATGTGAAAGTTGGCAAATAGAAACCAAGAACATCTTTTTAATGCAAAGGACCATTTTGAAAATTTCATAACTATCAAATAAAATTAATATGCTTACTAGCAGGCTACTATATGAATAGATAACAAACTATCAAGCCTTGAAAAATGCATTAAAAGGGTCTATTTTTTCTAAATTTTCTCTCTCTCTCTCTCTCTCTCTCTCTCTCTCTCTCTATATATATATATATATATATATATATATATATATATATATATATATATATATATATATATATATATATATATATATATATATATATCATAGTGTATATGAATCATGTAATCATGTTCACAATTTATAATTTTTTTTTTTTTTTTTTACATATAAGGAAATAAGATATTATAATAGTCTACCCATAAAAAATCAAGGTTTCTCGTTTTCTATTGTTTTCTTGAACATACATAAAAGAAAATGACTCTATTAAATGGGTAACTAGTCTAAAATCTCAAAATGGTTAACGCGAATCTAACTTAAATCATGTTAAACTCATGCTTGGTTACCTCATGTTGAATCACATATCATTATTTCTATTCATGATGCGTATACATCCTCATGGAATAAGCCTTAAGACTATGAAGAATCATTACCAACGGAATAGTAAAATGGTAGAATAAAGAATAGCAAATATGAAAGATTTTGCATAATGTATAACCATGAACAATTGCTACTAGTTAACCAGATATAGGTGAGAAAATCCTGAAGCTAAACTAAG
Source organism: Macrobrachium rosenbergii (assembly GCF_040412425.1). NCBI lineage: Eukaryota > Metazoa > Arthropoda > Malacostraca > Decapoda > Palaemonidae > Macrobrachium > Macrobrachium rosenbergii. Next base: position 17,940,274 of record NC_089787.1, on the reverse strand, counting down.
AAAAGAGGCGAAATGGTTGCTTTCGTGTCTCGTCAAGCAAGGAAACTCAAGAAAACTGTATTTGAGTGTCCCCACAAGCAAAGGAAATCAAGGAACGGTTACTTAAGTGTCCCCACAGCAAAGGAACTCAAGGAAGGGTTACTTAAGTGTCCCCATAAGCAAATGAATTCAAGGAAGGGTTACTTAAATGTCCCCATAAGCAAAGGAGCTCAAGAAATTGTTACTTAAGTGTCCCCAGAAGCAAAGGAACTCAAGAAAGGGTTACTGAAGTGTCCCCACAAGAAAAGGAAATCAAGGAACGGTTACTTAAGTGTCCCCACAAGCAAAGGAGTTGAAGGAAGGGTTACTTGAGTGTTCCCACAAGCAAATGAACTCAAGGAATGGTTACTTAAGTGTCCCCACAAGCAAAGGAACTCAAGGAAGGGTTACTTAAGTGTCCCCACAAGCAAAGGAACTCAAGAAAGAGTTACTTAAGTGTCCCCACAAGCAAAGGAACTCAAGGAAGGGTTACTTAAGTGTCCCCACAAGCAAAGGGACTCAATAAAGGGTTACTTAAGTGTCCCCAGAAGCAAAGAAACTCAAGGAAGGGTTAATTAAGTGTCCCCACAACCAAAGAAACTCAAGGAAGGGGTCTCCACAAGCAAAATAACTCAAGAAAGGGTTACTTAAGTGTCACAAACAAAGGAACTCAGGAAGGGTTACTTATGTGTCCCCATAAGCAAAGGAACTCAAGGAAGGGTTACTTAAGTGTCCCCATAACAAAGGAAATCAAGAAATGGTTACTTAAGTGTCCCACAAGCAAATGAACTCAAGGAAGAGTTACTTAAGTGTCCCCAACAAAGGAACTCAAGAAAGGGGAGTGTCCCCACAAGCAAAGGGACTCAAGGAAGGTTTATCTTAGTGTCCCCACAAGCAAGGAACTCAGGAAGGGTTACTTAAGTGTCCCCATAAGCAAAGGAACTCAAGGAAGGGTTAATTAAGTGTCCCCACAACCAAAGAAACTCAAGGAAGGGTTAGTTAAGTGTCTCCACAAGGAAAATAACTCAAGAAAGGGTTACTTAAGTGTCCCCAAAAGCAAAGGAACTCAAGGAAGTGTTACTTAAGTGTCCCCACAACCAAAGAAACTCAAGGAAGGGTTAATTAAGTGTCCCCACAAGCATATAACTCAAGAAGAGGTTACTTAAGTATCCCATAAGCAAAAGAACTCAAGGAAGGGTTACTTAAGTGTCCCCATAAGCAAAGGAACTCAAGAAATGGTTACTTAAGTGTCCCACAAGCAAATGAACTCAAGGAAGGGTTACTCCAGCGTTCCCACAAGCAGAGGAACTCAAGGAAGAGTTACATAAGTGTCTCCATAAGTAAAGGAACTCAAGGAAGGGTTACTTAAGTGTCGCCATACGCAAAGGACCTCAAGGAAGGGTTACTTAAGTGTCCCCATAAGCAAAGGAACTCAAGAATGGGTTACTTAAGTGTCCCCATAAGCAAAGGAACTCAAGGAAGGGTTACCTTAGTGTCCCCACAAGCAAAGGAACTCAAGGAAGGGTTACTTAAGTGTCCCCATAAGCAAAGGAACTCAAGGAAGGGTTACTTAAGTGTCCCCATAAGCAAAGGACATCAAGAAATGATTACTTAAGTGTCCCACAAGCAAATGAACTCAAGGAAGGGTTACTTAAGTGTCCCCACAAGCAAAGGAACTCAAGAAAGGGTTATTTAAGTGTCCCCACAAGCAAAGGGACTCAAGGAAGGGTTACCTTAGTGTCCCCACAAGCAAAGGAACTCAAGGAAGGGTTACTTAAGTGTTCCCACAAGCAAAGGAACTCAAGGAAGGGTTAATTAAGTGTCCCCACAACCAAAGAAACTCAAGGAAGGGTTAGTTAAGTGTCTCCACAAGGAAAATAACTCAAGAAAGGGTTACTTAAGTGTCCCCAAAAGCAAAGGAACTCAAGGAAGTGTTACTTAAGTGTCCCCACAACCAAGGAAACTCAAGGAAGGGTTAGTTAAGTGTCCCTACAAGCAAGTGTCCCATAAGCAAAGGAACTCAAGAAAGGGTTACTTAAGTGTCCCCATAAGAAAAGGAACTGAAGAAATGGTTACTTAAGTGTCCCACAAGCAAATGAACTCAAGGAAGGGTTACTCCAGCGTTCCCACAAGCAAATGAACTCAAGGAAGAGTTACATAAGTGTCTCCATAAGTAAAGGAACTCAAGGAAGGGTTACTTAAGTGTCGCCATAAGCAAAGGACCTCAAGGAAGGGTTACTTAAGTGTCCCCATAAGCAAAGGAACTCAAGAATGGGTTACTTAAGTGTCCCCATAAGCAAAGGAACTCAAGGAAGGGTTACCTTAGTGTCCCCCACAAGCAAAGGGAACTCAAGGAAGGGTTACTTAAGTGTCCCCATAAGCAAAGGAACTCAAGGAAGGGTTACTTAAGTGTCCCCATAAGTAAAGGACATCAAGAAATGGTTACTTAACAAGCAAATGAACTCAAGGAAGGGTTACTTAAGTGTCCCCACAAGCAAAGGAACTCAAGAAAGGGTTATTTAAGTGTCCCCACAAGCAAAGGGACTCAAGGAAGGGTTACCTTAGTGTCCCCACAAGCAAAGAAACACAAGGAAGGGTTACTTAAGTGTCCCCACAAGCAAAGGAACTCAAGGAAGGGTTAATTAAGTGTCCCCACAACCAAAGAAACTCAAGGAAGGGTTAGTTAAGTGTCTCCACAAGCAAAATAACTCAAGAAAGGGTTACTTAAGTGTCCCCACAAGCAAAGAACTCAAGGAAGTGTTATTTAAGTGTCCCCACAACCAAAGAAACTCAAGGAAGGGTTAGTTAAGTGTCCCCACAAGCATATAACTCAAGAAGAGGTTAAGTGTCCCATAAGCAAAGGAACTCAAGGAAGGGTTAAAGTGTCCCCATAAGCAAAGGAACTCAAGGAAGGGTTAGTTAAGTGTCCCACAAGCAAATGAACTCAAGGAAGGGTTACTCCACGTTCAAGGAACTCAAGGAAGAGTTACATAAGTGTCTCCATAAGCAAAGGAACTCAAGGAAGGGTTACTAAAGTGTCCCATAAGCAAAGGACCTCAAAGTGTAACTAAGCAAAGGTACTCAAGAATGGGTTACTTAAGTGTCCCCACAAGCAAAGGAACTCAAGGAAGGGTTAATTAAGTGTCCCCACAACCAAAGAAACTCAAGAAAGGGTTAGTTAAATGTCTCCACAAGCAAAATAACTCAAGAAAGAGTTATTTAAGTGTCCCCACAAGCAAAGGAATTCAAGGAAGTGTTACTTAAGTGTCCCCACAACCAAAGAAACTCAAGGAAGGGTTAGTTAAGTGTCCCCACAAGCAAATAACTCAAGAAGAGGTTACTTAAGTGTCCCATAACAAAGGAACTCAAGGAAGGGGTGTCCCCCATAACCAAAGGAACTCAAGAAACGGTTACTTAAGTGTCCCACAAGCAAATGAAATCAAGGAAGGGTTAGTTAAGTGTCTCCACAAGCAAAGGAACTCAAGGAAGATTACTTAAGTGTTCCATAAGCAAAGGAACTCAAGGAAGGGTTACTTAAGTGTCCCCATAAGTAAAGGAACTCAAGGAAGGGTTAAGTGTCTCCATAAAAAGGAACTCAAGGAAGGGTTAGTTAAGTGTCCCCATAAGCAAAGGAACTCAAGAATGGGTTAAACAAGCAAAGGAACTCAAGGAAGGGTTACGTTAGTGTCCCCACAAGCAAAGGAACTCAAGGAAGGGTTACTTAAGTGTCCCCACAAGCAAAGGAACTCAAGGAAGGGTTAAGTAAGTGTCCCCACAACCAAAGAAATTCAAGGAAGGGTTAGTTAAGTGTCTCCACAAGCAAAATAACTCAAGAAAGTTACTTAAGTGTCCCCACAAGCAAAGGAACTCAAGGAAGGGTTAATTAAGTGTCCCCACAACCAAAGAAACTCAAGGAAGTGTTAGTTAAGTGTCCCCACAAGCATATAACTCAAGAAAGGGTTACTTAAGTGTCCCCGTAAGCAAAGGAACTCAAGGAAGGGTTACTTGAGCGCCTCCTCCAGCAAGGGAACTCGGGGAAGGGTTTGTTGAGTGTCTCTTCAAGCAAGGGAACTCAAGAAATGGTTATCTGAGTTCCCCCACAAGCAAGGGACTCAAGGAAGGGTTACTTGAGTGTTCCCACAAGCAAGGAACCCCAAAAAAGGGTTGGTGGGGAGTCCCCACAAGCAAGGAAACTCAAGAAAGATTACTTAAGTGCCTCCAAAAGCAAGGG
>NC_089787.1:17923525-17928525 GCF_040412425.1 Macrobrachium rosenbergii | reverse complement strand
CCGGATCTTTTTCCTAAAAGTCTGCATGTTGCAAGATTTTGTTTCCTAGAATTGTGGGCCCCCTCTCTTGGGTGTCTAATGTACGTCTAAAGGTATAGGCATCCCCATCCTCGAAGTCTAGAAGAACCAGGTATAAGTAGCCATTGTTTAAAAGTCTAAAAATCGTCTAAAAGTTATAAGTTCTTTTTCCTAAAAGTCTGAAAGTTACAAGATTTTTTTCCTCGATTTATTCATTTCTCCCTCTATTGGACGTCTAATACGGGTCTAAAGGTTTAGACATCCTACTCCTCCAAGTCTAGAAGAACAAGGTATACGTAGCCGTTCTCTAAAAGTCTAAAAGTCGTCTAAAAGTTTCAAGGTCTTCTTCCTAAAAGTCTGAAAGTTACAAGATTTTTTTCCTACATTTATTCATTTTTCACTCTATTGGACGTCTAATACCGGTCTAAAGGTTTAGACATCCTACTCCTCCAAGTCTAGAAGAACCAAGTATACGTAGCCGTTGTCTAAAATTCGTCTAAAAGTTACAAGATCTCCTTCCTAAACTTTCAGATGACTTCAAAGCCCTCGCATCATGCCCATACGAAGAGAAGGCTCGCTGGCAGACTCTTCTATACCTTGACCCCCCTCCCGTACCCACTAAGGCGTATTTGCATACCAAAACAATCGCTTGGATACCCGTCAAGGATTTTGTCCATGACGTGATGCCCTCTGAAGGAGGCTGGGCACCGTGTAGGATTTCTCTTCTGCGTAGGATTTCGACACCGAGGTAGGAAGGATGTTTTGTTTCGTGATAGTAATAATGATGAAGGTATTAATGAATTGCTATAAATAGAATGTTAGCAATAGAATATCTCTCATTCTTATCACGATGTGCATATATTTGCGCCTCTCTCTCTCTCTCTCTCTCTCTCCACAGTTGCATACATTTCCTCTTTTATCAGCCTTGCTAGTTCTCACTTATTTCTTCTCTCTCTCTCTCTCTCTCTCTCTCTCTCTCTCTCTCTCTCTCTCTCTCTCTCCAGTTGCATGCATTTCCTCTTTTATTAACCTTGATAGTTCTCAACTTATTTCGTCTCTCTCTCTCTCTCTCTCTCTCTCTCTCTCTCTCTCTCTCTCTCTCTCTCTCTCTACATCTAATCTTTTTCTTTTATTTTGTTTCACAGCTCTTACATTTCATGTTTCTCTCTCTCTCTCTTCTCTCTCTCTCTCTCTCTCTCTCTCTCTCTCTCTCTCTCTCTCTCTCTTTGTATTATATATATACAGATACACCTATCTTCTATTTTGACATGTCTTGATAGTTCTGCAATTATTTCATGTTATCTCTCTCTCTCTCTCCCAAAATACATCTATTTTCTCTTACAGTAGCCTGATAGCTCTCTCTCTCACTCTCTCTCTCTCTCTCTCTCTCTCTCTCTCTCTATATATATATATATATATATATATATATATATATATATATATATATATATATATATGTATATATAATTACATCTATTTTCTCTTTAACAAACCTTGATAGTTCTCCACTCATTTCATGTTCTCTCTCTCTCTCTCTCTCTCTCTCTCTCTCTCTCTCTCTCTCTCTCTCTCTCTCTCTCTCTCTCATGACATCTATTTTCCCTTTTATAAGCCTTGATAACTCGTCACTTATTTCGTGTTTCTCTCTCCCTCTCTCTCTCTCTCTCTAAATACCTCTATTTTCTCTGACATTAGCCTCTATAGCTCTTCACTCACTTCACGGTACTCTCTCTCTCTCTCTCTCTCTCTCTCTCTCTCTCTCTCTCTCTCTCTCTCTCTCTCTGGATTTATAAGTCAAGGATAGAACTTTATTCTGAGGTCGACTCGCCTTCACCACCAACCTCTGGCATATGCATTTTTTTCTCCTTGGATAGAAAACGTCACCGTTACATCCACAGTTATTTCCACATTCAGAGAAAAGGGGAATCGAAGCCTTGACGTCTCAAAGCTTAATCACGCTTAGAAACGCTCTCGTAAACTTAGCTAACCGACCAATAAATTCCACCCGTATGCCTTCGTATCAATCTTGATTGAGGAAACAAATGGTCTTCGATGACCTGTTCGGCTGCGACGTTGTTTTCTGAGATTTTCATTCAGTATTCGAGATGATGAGAGTTGTAAAGTATGGTAAATCACACTCGATTACCCATTTATTCGTGCTTTGGGTTTCGGGGCCTCGTTGACGCCCACAATCCTCGCCCATACTTAGAAATACAAATTCACTAACTTTTGCATACTGAAAGCACAGCCATTTATCAGCCATCTTCATCACCATCCAAGGCACTTCCAAAACAACCCCTCACCCACTTCCCCAAAGTAACCCGTTTCCTCTTTACCTTCCAAACGCCGGGAATCCGAGGTAATCAAGGAGTCTCCTCAGGTAATCCTCTAAGGGGGGAAGTCACCGGACATGCGCAGTACCGCCTTCACAAGGGCGCGGACAGGTCCACTCGCACAGTCGGTCACTGGTACACTGGCTCCTTCCATCCCCAGCAACGACACTTTCTCCTTCGAGGTGACTCCGGCAATGTTGGAGATGGGGTGGACTGTTCGCGAGTGAGCACAGGGATTCCTTGGGTAATCTCTGGGGATTCCTTGGGTATTCTCTCGGGGGTTCCATAGGTAATCTCTGTGGGATCTTATAGATAACTTCTGATGATTCCATAGGAAATCTCTGGAGATTTCATACGTAATTTTTGTGGGGCTCGATAGGTAGGGGAATTCTTTAGGTAATCTTTGGGGATTCCATGGGTAAACTTTGGGGTTCTATAGGTAGGAAATTTCATAGTTAATCTCTGGGAATTCCATAGGTAATCTCTTGGAGGGCTGCATAGGTAATCTCTTGGAGGGTTCCATAGGTAATCTCTGGGGGTTCCATAGGTAACCTCTGGGTGTTCCATAGGTAATCTCTGGGGGTTCATAGGTAATCTCTGGAGGGTTCCATAGGTAATCTCTGGGTGTTCCTTAGGTACTCTCTCGGGTTTCCATAGGTATATAATCTCTGGGGTTCCTTAGGTAATCTCTAGGGGTTCCATAGGTACTCTCTGGGGGTTCCATAGACAATCTCTGGGGTTCCTTAGGTAATCTCTGTGGGTTCCTTAGGTAATCTCTGGGCGTTCCACAGGTAATCTCTGGGGGTTCCATAGGTAATCCCTAGGGGTTCCATAGGTAATCTCTGGGGGTTCCATAGGTAATCTCTGGAGGTTCATAGGTAATCTCTTGGGGTTCCATAGGTAACCTCTGGGGTATCCATAGGTACTCTCTGGGGGTTCCATAGGTACTCTCTGGGGGTTCCATAGGTAATCTCTGGGGTATCCATAGGTAATCTCTGGGGGTTCCATAGGTAATCTCTGGGGGTTCCATAGGTACTCTCTGGGGTTCCATAGGTATCTCTGGGGGTTCCATTGGTAAAATCTGGGGGTTCCATAGGTAATCTCTGGGGGTTCCTTAGGTAATCTCTGGTGGGTTCTTTAGGTAATCTCTGGGGGTTCTTTAGGTAATCCCTGGGGGTTCTTTAGGTAATCTCTGGGGGTTCCTTAGGTAATTTCTAGGGATTCCATAGTGTACCTTTTTTCATTATTGAACCTTTTTCAAAATACCTCAGGCAGCTATTTCCCGGAGTGTAGTGCCGCCAGTGCACCTCACGTGGTGCACTGTAGGCATAACTTCAGGTTCTTTGCAGCGTCCCTTCGGCCCGTAGCTGCGACCCCTTTCATTCCTTTTACTGTACCTCCTTTCATATTCACTTTCTTCCATCTTACTTTCCTCTACCCTCTCCTAATAATTGTTTCAAAGCGCAGCTGCGAGACTTTCTCCCTGTTACACCTGTCAAACCTTTCTACTCTCAATTTCCCTTTCAGCTCCCAATGACCTCATAGGTCCCAGTGCTTGGCCTGTGGCCTAAATTCTATAATCCATTCCATTCCACAGACAGCTACTGAAGAGATGACGTATATCTGTCCTTAAAATTGCTGTGTAATCAATTTGAAAATTCCTGAAGTCCAAAAAAAAAAACTTTTCCCAAAATGATTGTGCCTATTAGAGGCCTCTTTTCTTCTTTAACCACGCTGGCCTTATACCAGCACGGGCCCTTGCTCCAGTGCAGTCAGTAAAAAGGATTATTATTATTATTATGACTTGGCTTCCAAAAAGAATATTATTATTATTATTATTATTATTATTATTATTATTATTATTATTATTATTATTATGGAACAAGCCCACCAAAGGGGCCATTGACTGGAATTCAAGCCTCCAAAAAGAATATTATTATTATTATTATTAATTAATTATTATTATTATTATTATTATTATGAAACAAGCCAACCACGGGGGCCATTGACTTGGAATTCAAGCTTCCAAAGAATATTATTATTATTATTATTATTATTATTATTATTATTATTATTATTATTATTATTATTATTATGGAACAATCCCACCAAAGGGGCCATTGACTTGAAATTCAAACCTCCAAAGAATATTATGGTATATCAATCAGGAAGAACTAAGATGAGGCAAAGGGATACACAGATACAAGTAAGGAATCACAGCGTGACAGAAAATGACAGACCAAGCATGGACCTCTGGACCCGCCCCGACCAACCGAAACGCACGGTCCGTGACGGGGGAAAGTTGAAATTTTCTCTTTCAAGATGAGCTGAGGTCATCTTATGCTTGGGCGATGCCCATTCGCAAGGCGACAGATCGTTGTCTCTAAGTCTGCATCTGAGATGTCAATGGAATGCAAATGCGCGTGCGCAGGAGCGCTCATGACGTCGTCATACGTGTATAGAAAGCTAAGATTCTGTTGTTCGAAATGCGTTGGATCTGTTATAATAATAATAATAATAATAATAATAATAATAATAATAATAATAATAATAATAATAATAATAATAATAATAATAATAATAATTTGATTTTTTCAAGGAATATTGGTTCTGGTGAGTTTGAGTGTTGTGTGTGTGTGAGAGAGAGAG
>NC_089787.1:17916025-17918525 GCF_040412425.1 Macrobrachium rosenbergii | reverse complement strand
GAGCCATCAAAGGATGGTTGCTCACGCTGAATCATGAAGCAGCAGAAGTCGATCGAACGATGTCTCGATTGACATGCTGAATACAGATGACAACAGAGTAACTGCTTGAGGTTTCCATCTAATTAAGGTAACTTAAATCTTATTTAAAATTATTTTAATAAATGTAAAAAGTAATTGTGATTAACTTGATAAGGATGTTTATGTGAAATAATCTTTAGACTATGAAGGAAAGCATATATCCTTTCATGTACGTTAGATTTTACTGATGGTTAAATGGATTTAAAATTCAGGCGAGTGTGGAAGTCAGTGATGTGGAAATGTGGCAACACTGGGTCTGTCTGTTGTTGCACGAGAGACAGACCTTCTCCCCTCCCATACACACACAACACACAAACACACCTGAGTGTGAATTGTAGAAATACAATATTTTTTATTTATTGTCTTTGTTCATTAGAGATGCTTTTTATTCTCTTCTGATAGAGGAATGTAACGTCCCCTCACCCTTCCCTCCCCCTCAATCTTCCCCTCACCCTCCCCTCCCCCTTCCCTCTTCCCTTCTTTTTCCCTACCCCTCCCCTCCCCTTCACCTCACGTCCCACTCACCCTTTCCCTTTCTCCTCTCCTCCCCCTCCCCTTCCCCTTCCCCTGCCTTTCCCCCTCCCCTTCGCCCTTCCCCTCTCCTTCTCCCTCCTCCCCTCTCCCTCCCCCTCCTCCCCTACCTGTAGACTGTCATCCAGAGTGTGTCCCAGGTTAGGCAGCATATATATATATATATATATATATATAGGTTATATCATATATATATATATATATATATATGTATGTGTGTGTGTGTGTGCTGTGTATGTGTGAGTGCGTGTGTGTGTATAAACATTTGTATATCTATATGATATACATACATATACATATATATATATATATGAGGCAGTGAAAGCAGCCATAGTTGTATTTAAAAGACTGGTTTAGTGTTGATATTTGGTGGTGATGATACGTCGCTGATAGATTATAGCAAAGAGAAGCTGCAATAGGCAGTAAGGGTATAAATCAAAGCACTCAAAAAGAGAACTGGAAATCAAATGCAGGAATAGCAGAAGATGTCAGGCAGCAAATGCTTATAAACACACAGGCAGCAGAGGTATAAAGTGAGAAAGGCAGCAGTTGGTTTGCAGAAGCTCCGAAACTGAGGAAGACAGTCTGAGAAGGTAATACTTGTTCTGTGTGAAATGGCACACTCTAGTATTCATGAAAGTTGGAAGATGTGTTAGAGGAATATTATACAGAGCTTATTCAAAAATAGGGATCTTTCCTAGATAGTGACCCCAAGGGTTTTAACCCGGTATGTATCCGCCTTTGTGGCATGTTTGGTACAAGCCCATTGGAGATTACCATAAAAACATAAACAAAAGACTGTAAATAATGACCCCTAAGATATATTAGTCCTAGATAACGACCCCCGAAAACCCTTGGGGGTCACTACCTAGGGGGTCACTATCTAGGAAAGATTAGAGGAATATTATACAGAGCTTATTAAAAGATAGGGATCTTTCCTAAATAGTGACCCCCAAGGGTTTTAACCCAGTATGTATCCACCCTTGTGGCATGTTTAGTACAAGCTTATTGGGGATTGCCATAAAAACATAAGCAAAAAAAAATATCATAAAAATATGATAAAGCAATATTAGTCCTGACCCCGAAAACCCTTGGGGGTCACTCTCTAGGAAAGGTCCAAAAGTAGAAAATGGCAGAACACAAAGCACATCAAAACAGAGGTGCGTAGTCTGAGAAGTCTCACCTTTTCCAAGAGAACGTCGGGAGAACACAAGATGAACAATGTTTTGTAGAACACTTCCAGAGAAGCAACAAGGAGCACCACTGAAAATTCGTCGATCATCCTGGACACAAGTGCCACCAGCAAGACAAAATAATTGACAACGATGAGGAGAACAGGAACTTGGAGGCATTCCATGAGAGCCAGAATGACGTCATCTATCTCTGCTAGTAAAATTGAAGCATCTTGGAGACTCTGTTCCAGATGTATTAGCTGGGGTTTCTGAAAGTACACGGGCTGCAGATACATGGGGGAAGATGCGCCTCTCCTGGCTACCCTGCGAGACTCCCTGTTGCCACCCACAGAGAGCATCTTTGTCCTGCTAGTTCTGACAATAGAGGGCGAATCCGCCGGCACTTTGTCTTCTCCTTCCCTCTCATCTTGAAAGCTGAACAGCTGCCTCATCTCATCGTCCATCTTCTGAGCCAGCATTCCAGAGGCTGTGTAGATAATCCCGTAAGAAGTAAAAGACGACAGTGGAGTATAGATCAGCACGACAAAGAGCCTTGCAAGCTCGGAAAGATCGATGCGCCGCTGCATCGCGTGAGATAAATTAACAAGTACCGCACAGAAGACGCTAATGAGGTCTGCACCTAGAGCCAGATACACGAAGGTGAATTTTCGAAAAGAAAGGCAATTTAGTGAACTGCTAATTCTTATCAGCAGTCTGAT
>NC_089787.1:17891025-17913525 GCF_040412425.1 Macrobrachium rosenbergii | reverse complement strand
TGGAGACTCTTCCACAGTTCAACGGTGTGAGGAATAAAGGACCTCTGGGACTGAGAAGTTCGACAGCGAGGTATGTTTGCTGCAAGTGGAAAAGAAATATCACAAAATGAATAACTGGTGAATAACGAAGAGGTCAGAGGGAATTCTGTGAACGAAAATATTCGTCAGTGCTTAAAGAAAATCGTAAGCTAAGCAAAGGTAATGAGGCATAGTTATTCACAAGTAGCCAAGCAATCAAGAAGCTATTATTATTATTATTATTATTATTATTATTATTATTATTATTATTATTATTATTATTATTATTATGCACACGAGTTCTTACAAAAAAAGTTATAAACTGCACAGCAAGCCACGACTCAGTTAGTGGTACAAAACCCAAAGGTCCACACCAGGCCTGTTATACCACTGATAGCATTCCTACATCGAGAAACCCAATCGAAATAAAGCAACACCAAAAATCCACTCTCCAACATCAGTCAATCAATCTCACCTGAGAAATCAATCAAGGTAATTGATTAGGCCAGAGGTAGGCGACTCCCTAAGATATCCCAACGGCTGCTGCATCTCTCGGACTTTCGAGATTCTACGTTCATTATTATTATTATTATTATTATTATTATTATTATTATTATTATTATTATTATTATTATTATTATTATTATTATTATTATTACTCAGTAGATGAACCCTATTCATATGGAACAAGCCCACCAAAGGGGCCATTGACTTGAAATTCAAGCTTCCAAAGAATATTTTAGTTTTCATTAGGAACAAGTAAGAGGAAGTAAAGGGAAATATGGAAAGAGGAGATCCCACTCATTAAAAAAAAGTAAATTAATAACCAGATAAGTGGATAAAAATGTATTAAAATACATGGAGAATATCAATTAGGGCAGTAATGCATTGCATCTTCGCTTGAACTTCTGGAGTTCCAACTGCACGACATCCTCAGTAGGGAGGCCGTTCCACAGCCCAGCTGTGTGATGAACAGCATTGAAAAGATATGCTCATAGCATCAGGAGTCTTAGAATGGAGAAACAAAGCTACAGTTATGTATGTGTATGAATATGTATAAAATTAAAGCTATATCTTTAAATATATTTGTATAGATACATAACTGGATTTGTTCCTCCATTCACAACATTACCTGGAAGGTTCCTGAACCCCTCTGGGAAAGCATTGCCAATTTTGATCAATATTACACACACACACACAACCCCTTACGGCAAAAGAGTCATCCCTACCCATCTCCACTTTTCCTCCTCCTCCTCCTCCTCCTCCTCCTCCTCCTCCTCCTCCTCCTCCTCCTCCTCCTCCTCCTCCTCCTCCTCCTCCTCCAAGAAACGGGAGAAGCGCTAGTCTGTTGTATAATCGATTCTTTTCTTCTCTGCTTTCTTGCATGAATGAGTGATGAAAACTACAGCGCAATTCACTGCTGCCACCATTAGACGATTAAATGTAATTGCTTATTATTATTATTATTATTATTATTATTATTATTATTATTATTATTATTATTATTATTATTATTATTATTATTATTGGTAGGAAGTAGGCCCTCTCTTAAGAATGCCATCTTCTTTAACCGGAAATTATTATTATTATTATTATTATTATTATTATTATTATTATTATTATTATTATTATTATTATTATTATTATTTGAGGAAAAGAACCCACAATGATAATGCTTACAATATTAATTGTACGATGAAGTTTGTTATTTATTTCACTGATCCTGACATACGGAACGTAAAGGAAGACATTTTTAGAATTAAAGTTAAAACAACCAAGCCAATACATTTATTCATATATATAAATATGGAATATCTATACGTCTATTTCTATGTCCATTTTTTTTACTATAAATCTTTTGGTACAAAAGAAATTTAAACAGATGGTGGACGATGGGCCAGGGCAGTGTTGCAAACGCTCATACACGGGAAAAAACCAGCGTTACCAGCAGCTTTCATCCAGGAAGGATCAATATTTTGTGTGCGAGAGGGGGACAGGATTCAGAATTTAAAATCGTTTCTGAATTTGGGGACTTTCTAACACATACACATACACATACACATACCCATATATACACATACATACATACATATACAGTATATATCTTATATATAAATGTATGTATGTATATATATATTGTTACATTCTGAGGCCGGTTGGAAGAATGAAAATGGATTTTTAATTAGCTGCCTTGAAGGACAACACAAAGCACTCAGAATGTCAGAGATAAATGGAATGAATAAACTGACTTACCTTGATGTCACATCTAAGTAAACAGATAATTGGAGGTCGCCTTGGTAATTTATAACCAGTAAATGCTTTAAACTGAATTTATTTACAAATGAAGCAATCAAGAAATTAATATTTAAGGGCTGACTTAGTAGCAAGCAAGCACATACAAGGCGCAACAAAAGCTCGACCCTGCGTAGCAAATCGCTGAGTCTGAAAAGGCTACTGCCCTAAAATAGTTCACCACTTATTGACTTTACTGCGGACTGGTTAAACGAATTTTGATTGTTAACGCAACTGGTTCACCAAGGGGGGAGCTGTCTAGTGCCCTGGGACTGTGTAACCAGAAGACTCTTGCATGTGGCAGGATGCCAGTTAAACATCTAAGCTATTTTTGGTTCACGAGGCAGGGACAGACCGCTCGAAGAGCCAGATAACAGGATTATGGAAGAGAATTCCAGGTTAGCATTCAAATCCAATGATTTTCTCTCACATGAAATTATTTATGCATGATGGAGGAACTGATCAATTAGCTTTAATTAGCATATGGTAACACTATGGTGGGAATGATCTAATTATGATCACTGACTAATTTAATTTGAGCTTAGGACAAGCCATGAGGGGCAAATGGGCTTGCTAGGTCTGATTGAGCAAAGGGGGCTTTGTTTTGGAGAATGAAAAGTTGGAAATACTGAAAATGGAGAGAAATTCACAAGGAGAGACAGATACTGGCATGGGACTGAGTGTTTCCAGACATACCTTATTCCTTCTGTGCACTGAGCTCGTTGCAAAAGATGAATTTTGACATCAGGAGTCTTGCGATCCCTGCCAACTTAAAGAGAAGAAGGCCCACACCAACTTGATGCTGTAGCATTCGGGGACAGAGTGCTTGTGTGCGGCCAGGTCGCGGGGTGTCGCATTCGATTTTTTGGGTTGGGCACAGGAGATCGTCGTTCTGAAAGCAGTCACACAGCCAGCCAAAGGTCATAGGGAAAATAGGTCTTATAGCCAAGTCCTTAAAGGTCAGCACAGTAGCACACTTATGGCCCTGGCTGGTCCTTTTGTCCCTAACGGCTATCTAACCCCCAAAACATCACACAATGCGGGGACAAAGAGGTTGTTACGTTTTCCCCCAAATAAGGTGATATGGGGGTTAGGCCTGCATAAGTTCAACCCCCTTAATAGCATCTCCTCCAGCTGCCATTAAATTTGATTCTCCAGCTAACAGGCTGAAGGGACGAATGGAATATATATATATATATATATATATATATATATATATATATATATATATATATATATATATTTATATATATATATATATATATATATATATATATATATTGTATATATATATATATATATATATATATATATATATTTATATATATATATATATATATATATATATATATATATATATATATATATATATATATATATATATATATATATATTTATATATATATATATATACATATATATGAATATGTATGTATTTGTATATATGTACTGTACATATATATACAGATATATAGGTATATATGATATATATACTGTATATATACATATTACATATATATAAATATATAATATATATATACATGCATATGTATATATACATATATACTGTATATCTATATATACTTATGTATGTATATATATATACAGTATATATACATGTATATATACATATATATGTATATATATATTTATATATATATATATATATATATATATATATGTTTATATAAGTAAATATATATCTGTATATATATGTATATATATACCTATGTAAAGAATGGAGAGAAAGCTTTACTATGCCTATATATATATAAACAGAATATGACATCCAGGAATAAATATAAACTACAGAGGCATAAAACTAATGTCTCACACCATAAAAATCTATATGAAAGAATAATTGATCAAGGTTGACATCCAGGAATGTATTAGGAAAAACATCTGTTGGTGAAGAACAGTTTGGTTTCATGCCAGGAAGAGGAACGACAGATGCAGTGTTTTCTCTTCGACAGAAGATGACGGAAAGGCACCTGGAAAAGCAGAAAGGACTGCACACTGTATTCACAGATCTGGAAAAGGCATATGACAGAATCCCACACCAAGAGATTTGGAGGTGTATGTATGCGAGCGGAGAAAAGTATTTGAGGTTGGTCCAAGTAAATTATATACGAAGGAGCAAAATGGCAGGTTAGAAGCAGTCCAAGAGGTTTCGAGGTGTATGTGATTAGGGAACACCTGAGAAGTATGCAAGGTTGGTCCAAGATAAGTACAATGGAGCTAAAACACAGGTAGGGTTAAGCTAATGGATACCAGTAAGAGCTGGTTTATGTCAGGGATCTGCTTCAAGTCCATGTCTTTTTGACCTGATTATGGATGTGTTATCTCAAGAAATAGGAGATTAGTCCCCCCCTGGTGCATGTTGTTTGCTGATGACATCATGATATGCAGCACCAACAGAGGTGTAGTGGAGTCAAAACTAGAGCAGTGGAGGAAGGTACTGGAAGACAGAGTATTGAAGATCAGTAGAAAGAAGACTGAATACTTAGGGTCCAAAGAAGATCAAGGTTCCGAGATTAGTTTGAAAGGAACAATGTTCAAAAGAGTAGAAAAATGTTTGTGTCTTGGTTCAGCAGTAGCTGATGATGGAAATTTGGATGTAGAAATAACACACAGAGTGCAGGCTGGATGGAAGAATTGGAGAAAGATTTCAGGTGTCTTGTGTGACCTCAGAATCAACATAAAGCATACAGGGAGAGTGTATAAGACATTACTCAGACCTGCATTGATAATGGAGCAGAAACATGGCGGGTAAAAGGAGCACAGGAGAAGGAATTGGGTGCAGTAGAGGTGAAAATGCTCAGGTGGATGTGAAGAGTGGCAGAAGTGGAGAGGATCAAGAATGAGAGACTAAGGGAAGCTCCTAAAGTTGCACAGATATCAAGGAAGGTCCAGGAAAGAAGAATGTAGTGGTGTGGCCATGTGGTGAGAAGGATGAGACATATATATATATATATATATATATATATATATATATATATATATATATATATATATATATATATATAAAGGAAGTCAAGTAAAGTAAGTATATACTACACATAAAAAGAATTGCTAAATAAAAATAAAGGAAGGAAGGTAAATCAGTTTAATACGCTAAACATAAGATTACATAAAAATCATAACAAAATACCAACAGGAACAAAACCTTATGAGAACCAAATCGAATCAATTACTCATAAAATATATAAACAAAAATGTAATTGAAACTTACAATAAAACAAAACAGCAATAAAAATTATTAGTTCTTTCGCCGCCTATACTGATGTACGAGAGAACTTTCTGTGGCAGTAGGTTGAGAGCAAGCAGATCTGACTTCCAAGCCGGAGGAAAGAAGGTATTCTCCAGTGTGAGGTTGGTAAAGCTATGGGCTAGTAGTTATATATATATATATATATATATATATATATTATATATATATATATATATATATATATATATATATGTGTGTGTGTGTGTGTGAACAAGACCTCATTTGGATGGTATCTAGCAGAGATATTTATTCAAGAAAAATTACAATAGAACTAGTCCTCATTTATACCATATATACAATGAGGACTGTTATCCTGGAAAGCTGGTAATTTTCTGATTAAATATCTCGGGCAGATACCATCCAGCTTTATAGTCCTGTTAGTAACTGTATTAATATAGAACAATTGTGAAAGTGATAAAGTTATATATATATATATATATATATATATATATATATATATATATATATATATATATATATATATATATATCATATAATCATGAACAAAGACCTCAATAAAACTGGTATGGTCTCCGTTAACAGAATTTATATAAGTGATAAATTTATTGGAATCGTGGGGACACGAACCCGCGAAAAGCCTATTCAGCGACTCCAGTTGACGTAAACCATTGAGCATTGTTACATTTTAGCCATGATTGTATAAAAATCACGGTGTGATAACAAAGAGCTGCGTGTTCCAAAGTCCAATGAAAGGTGGGTCATTGGCTCACACTTTTTCGACTGACATTATCATATATCTCTTGATGGCTCAATGGTTTGTCAACTGGAGTCGCTGAATAGGCTTTCGTCGCGGGTTCGTGTCCCCACGATTCCAATTCATTTATTATATAAGGTCCTTGACAATTTCCAACGGAGATAAGGTAGCGTGGATTTGTATTAATGACATTTGTAGCTTCACAGAAAATTATTGTGATAAAATTTCATATATATATATAACATACATATATATATATATATATGTGTGTGTGTGTGTGTACAAATATATACATACATACATATATATTATTCATATATATATATATATATATATATATATATATATATATATATATATATATATATATATATATATATATATGTTGTTGTAAATTTAAGGCTGGGATCTTGCTAGATTAATGGATATACTAGGATGATATGCAACTTACCCTAATTACTACAAAAATCTGGACTCTGGCCTTGAGGCCAGCTAAAATTATAAACAACAAAATGCAGCTGAAGGCCTACTTCAAGGGGGAGTGATTAGATAAAATCTGTGGTTTAATTTAATTAATTACATTTGCAACAGAAACACATCAGAAGAGTGGTAGCGTAATTCTGGTGTAATAAGTTGAACAGCAGATGACTGGGAATTTGAGAGAGGAAGCACAAAGGCATGCCTGCTTTGAAGGGCATTGAAAGCGAGGTAGTGGGAACCACTACACACACAAGATGGCATGCAGATCCACAGTGAATAACTTATGGTTACTCAACTGAAACTAGCATTGAAACAAAGAAATCGAGGAAATGCATAGAAGATGCCTAGACTAAACTCGATTCCTGTGACTCGAATATCATACAATTACATTACACTTCTCGTCAATGCTTTGCAAATTAAACAGCACAAAATATCAAGAGCAACACAGGTCTCACTGTAAGTATATCACACTATGAAAAGAAACAGAAACTCGTTAAAGGCGAATAGGGAACATGTCTGACAGAAAAACCTTAAATCCTGGTACTTTACCTTATTTTAGGAACTAAAGTTCTCTTCTTAGGAGAGCCAGCGAGAGGGAGGGCAAGTGAATAAGTTCACAACAAAAGTTACTTTGGTTACTGCCAGCCACGTGGTGGAAATAGGCAGTTTAATGGAGCAAGGGACAGGGGAGCGTCTCTTTCCAAGGCCCTTTATAGCTTCAGGAATTAGGTTTTCTCTCTTCCTAGGTGGCGTCACGATCGTTCTGCCCACATGGAAACGTGGGCAGCATGGCTGCAGTTTCAAGATGGCAGAACGCACATGTTCAGCCCACAAGCTGACCTGCCTCAGGTGATGATTAGCTCTGATCGGGTCCGCACCTGGAATTTAAGGAATTCCGGCAGCCCTTGGGCAAGAAAGAGACTAAAGTGGTTTCCCCCCAAAGGTAGTGGTGAGAGAGGTTATAGAGGCGAATTCGCCTACAGTGAATCATACTAAAATGAATTAATTAATTGCTTAGTCCTTATTTCTTTCACTTATTGCATGGAAGATGGCGTATGAGAGGATACTCTTGATAATATATACACATAATATATATGTGCCTTTATATATTGCGATTTCTACCACTAGCACTAATGAGTTTAGCCACCACTCCCCTTTGACACCCGTCAGGTGTGGATTCGTAGTCTCAAACGGTTGTTTGAGGCTATTGTTTGCAGTACGTACAGTATACTGTGATTTCTACCACTACGTATCAGTTCGTCTTCAATGCCCTGGAAATAAAGCTGAAACCGGTCAGGACCTACACGCAGCCTCTCATTTTTTCACCTGTGGTGATGTGTGATATATAAATATATATATATATATATATATATATATATATATATATATATATATATATATATAGTTATCCACCTTCAATTTTTGTTATCACCTTCAATTTTTGGTCATCTGGCCTCCCTAATTTCTGAATCTTCTGCCATGACTTCTCCCCACCATTCCTGCCATAAAACTCTGTCCATGGCACCCTGAGAGACCCAGTGAAAAGAATAAGATATTCTAAGCAAAGGTGAAACATTAACACTGTTTCACCTTATCCGGGTAAAGATCTAGTGTTGGTTTTTATTATGCTAATAATTCCTTCATCAAAATTTCCTCATGTCAGGTTTGCTTCGATGTTCATTTTGTAACTCTTACACCTTTCGAATCTGCCGTGACTCACAGGACTTTTCTCCTCTAAGGGCAGAGGTTTTCCCTTGATTCTTCAAGTGCCAAGTGTTTAGTTTTTTTTCGAAATTAAGCAGAGTATTTTTTTACACACATACACACACACATACACACATATATATATATATGTATATATATATATATATGTGTGTGTGTATGTATGTATATATGTATGTATAACTGAATCACGAAAATATGGAATGGGATCAATGTATAAATAAAGTCTGCTAAGTTAAGGACGATAAGTCTAAAAGGCCTGCAGCACTCCATTGTTTCTGTTTCCTTCGTGGATTTTGTCTTTTTATATATATATATATATATATATATATATATATATATATATATATATATATATATATATATATATATATATATATATATATATGAATGAAATTTTATCACATCACCGTGATTCATATACAAGCATTAAGCTACAAACGTCCTTTAATATCCAATTCGCTGTACCTCGGAAATAATATATTTTCATATATGTTACCGAAGGGGAATTTTTTAGTTGATAATAAGTTCTTCGTCCCTTGGGCTCGAACCAGCGAAGGACAAGAACTCAGGGCTACAGTGACGCCTTAACCCACAAAGCCAACAAGTGAGGTATAAGTTATTACCAACCCTCACCTACAAATCACCGTCGAACTTGGGTATTTGTATTTGGAATCAGTATCAACCCACCTTTGCCATGTTAACCTTGTAGTATGTATATATATATATATATATATATATATATATATATATATATATATATATATATATATATATATATATATATATATATGTGTGTGTGTGTGTGTGTGTGTGTGTGTGTATGTATGTATGTATATATACATATATATGTATATATAGATATATATTATATAAACATATATAAATAAATATATGTATTTATTGAATTATTTATTATCTAGTAAGGTAATTACAAAAATAATGCAATAATCGCATATACTTCCTTTAGTTAATAAATCAAGGATGAACCCCGTGCAGAAAACTTCCACTTTTCATACACTACACCACTCACCTCTGTCTTACAAACACACACACACATATTTATGCAAACAGACATTAATCATTTTCAACTCTATGCCTTATCCTACCAGAAGAGACTGCCTTCTAGTTTTCAGTCAGTCTTTTGAATGAGGCTGCGTCCTGCCACAGTCAACTGGCCACTAGGTAGCTAATTCATTTCTCAGGTCAACAGATTCCCCTGACTGCGACCCACCGCAATCAACTGATCAATACCAAAGTACTTATTTCACTTAGTGGGTTAACAGAGGCCAAGTTGGGTCATCCGAACACTCTCAGTCATTCAGCCTCTTTCCGGGGAATCGAACGGGCATTTAAATTAAGTTTATCACTTCTTTTCATTTCAAAATACTTTAGAGTTTCGTTTTATCACCATTTCTAATTTCAAAAGTTCAAGCGAAGGTCCAATGCATTGCTACCCTAGTGCTATTTTCCTTGCATTTCAATATATTTTTATCTATTTGTTATTTTATTAATTTATTTTTTTTTTTTAATAAGTGAGTTGGATCTCTTCATTATATATTTCCCTTTACTTCCTCTTACTTCTTCCTAATTAACTTGAAATATTCTTTGGTGGGCTTGTTCCATATGAATGGTTCATCTCCTGAATAACAATTGTTAATAATAATAGGTTTCAGTTCTTCTGAATCATATTGTTATAATAGCTAATAAAATCATTTATTAGTAATAATAACTTTCTTTTTAATAATAATAGTAATCTACAGATAAAGAACAGATCTAATAATAATAATAATAATAATAATAATAATAATAATAATTTCATTTGCTTTAGTTCCATCAAGCATTCTAAGGACTGTCAAATAAAATCTACAAGTCTGTTCCAAACTATTACTCTGGTTGTGATGCAGATTTCCTAAAACCTCTAAATCATTGGAGAACTTCAATAAAATCATAATTATTACTTCCATCTGCTTCAGTATTACTAACTACTGATTACTTGATAAAACTCTATGTGGACTTTTTGCCAACAGGACCACTCGTGATGGTTCTCCAATGTCGCTAAATGCCATCCGAATTTGATACAGTTTTGCCCAATCATATCCTTGATTTCGATCTATCATTAGCCCCGCCCACTTATCCTATAGGTATAAAAGAAATGGGTCAGCAGAGGCGAGTCCATAACACGACTTGCTGGCTGAGAGTCTGAGAGAGACGCTGCTTGTGGTCTGAGGGAGCGATTGACAGGTAAGAAATTGTCTCATTCCCGCTTCATTTTAGGGTTTCACTGCCAATGACATTCTAAACCAGACACTAAGTGAGGAACAGAGGAAAAAACGAAGAATTTCTTATCCAGTCTGGTGGTATTTGTCTATATTTCTTACAAGTTTTATTCCTTTTCTAATATTTTTTAATTGCTGTGTGACACTCGTTGGGGTAGTCTTCTAAAGTCTCAGATAGTGTCACTTTAGATTTTGGATGTGTGGGCATTGCTCAGATCGAGACTGGCATGTCGTTTGCGGGGTAGACGTATACATGAACCTTCCCAAGGCCCATTCATTGGGAGAATTCCAATCTGTGAGTCAAGAAATTCACATCTCTTCATTTTTAGTGTTACCGTCAGAGCAGAGAATCGCACTTACTCTGTGGATATCATAGAACCTTGAACCTTTGCTTGAAGGAAGCTGAATAAATTTAAGGAATTTTGTCCTGATCAGTATTGTAATCATAGCTAGGTAAAATCATTTATTCCAGTGGATTGTGTAGATGAAAATAGATCTAATAATAATAGTGATGATGATGATGATAATAATAAAAATAATAGTAATCATTATTATTATAATATAATAATAACTTCATTTGCTTTAATTCCAACAAGTATTCCAAGGGCTATCAAATGAAATTTACAAGTCTGTTCCAAACTTTGCTTGGAGGAAGCTGAATTAAATCAAGGTATTTTATTCTGATCTCAGATATGCCCTGAAAATGAGGATCGCCACCTATTTTCTCTGGAGGCTGTTATTGGGCACTTCTCAGATATTCCCGGTAAATGGGCAGCTCCCTGCTTCTCCGGGAAGTCCCTTGGGCTCCCAGTCCCCAGTGAAAGATGTAAAATATCATGAATTCAAATCCCCAGGGAACGCCCCAGGTGAAAACGAGACCCAGTTTGAGCGCGTGAAGTTTTTGCAGTATCCCAGTAATGTCAGCGTTCAATCAGGGGAACATGTAGACACCAGCAGCTCTTCTGAGGTGCCAAGTCCCACAAAAAGGTATTACAGTCAGTCATTCTCGAGGTCAGAGCCTCCTCAAGGGCTTCAGGACGAGGGGAATTTTCTACACCATCCCAAAAGTGCCAAGAGTCGCTCAGATGAAATGTCCCAGACCACACCAAGAGCTCAGACTCAGTCATTCTCGAGCTCACAGCTTGCTCGAGGAGAGACATTTCTGCTGCCTTCCAGAGAAGTCACTGATCTCCACGGGGATCTTGCTGACGCTAGTCGCTCCACCGTGATGCCCAAGACAGCAAGAATACCCAAAACTCGACAGCAATTCCGGGACCCAAAGACTGCAAACCTCTCGATGTCACAGCTCCCAGTAGGCAGAAATCTCAGAGAAAAAGGAGTGCTTCTCCGTTATGATGTGGAAAACTCGCTCAGAGCGAAAGAGGAGTCTCTGGAACGGCTCCTCACGGAAGTCATCAAGCAGTACCTGAAGGGATGCGACTTGATCCTTGTTGTTGACAGAAGCTACAGAGAGTCTAACATCTTGGACGTGTTGGTTAGGTCGTCGAATCTAAAGCAAGTAAGGTTCTGTGTTTTTGCAATTGAAAACCATAAGGTTTACCAGTGTCGCCTAAACTGTGCTTTTCCCTTTAACGATTATGTTAATTATGCTTAGCTAGTGATATAATGCTGTAGTGATTTCAAAGACAGGTAATATTTCTGTTTCGAGTTTGAAATGTGTAAATAGAAGCCTTCAAGTAGTATAGCATAGTTGTTTAAATATTTCTATATTTAAAAGTTGAAATATCTGTAGAATATTTTATTCTAATTTATAGATTTATGGAATAAATTTTAAAGCTACAGAAGCATTTTATAAAGAGTTATTATTCTTTAAATCAAGACGTACATTTATTCCATTGGCTTAATGTAGTGTCTGAAATTATACTGTGAACAAATAACCAATTGGTTCCATTTGGTTCGTTAAGACAAATTTTAAAGCAAATTACGTGTAATTCATTTAAGCATCTCTCTCTCTCTCTCTCTCTCTCTCTCTCTCTCTCTCTCTCTCTCTCTCTCTCTCTCTCTCATTAATCATCTATTGTTTTCCTAGGAACAATTATTCGGCGCAATCGAGTTTTCTGTACAGCCGCTACAGCATATAATCAGGGCCACCGAAAATGGATCAAACTTTCGGTGGTCTCGGTATAATGCCGTATGAGTCGCGGCCCATGAAACTCTCAGCCGGCCGTGGTGGCCTGTCCTGTATCGTTGTCATAAGCACGATGATGGCTAACTTTAACCTTAACTAAAATAAAAACTACTGAGGAGGCTAGAGGACTGCAATTTGGTATGTTTGATGATTGGAGGGTGGATGATCAACATACCAATTTGCGGCCCTCTAGCCTCAGTAGTTTTCAAGATCTGAGGGCGGACAGAAAAAGTGCGGACGGACAGACAAAGCCGGAACAATAGTTTTCTTTTACAGAAAACTAAAAGTCTAATTCTCGAAAATGAGAACGTGAGTGATCCATTAACCTGTAGTATTTTGATAATCCAGGTAGTGTTCATGAACTCCCCAGAAGATCTGTCCTACCAAGTGGTCTGGAAGACACCCATGTGCCAAGGGACCCTAATCTTTGCGTCTGATCCACAGTTTCTGATTGATTTTGGCAATGGGATCCCCTCTCTTTGGGGCTACAACGCCAGGTGAGTCTCCCGCTGGATTTCACTTCGCTAAAATGGAAGACTGCAGTTATCTGCAGAAATACCAAACTGAGGAAAATGGTATATACTGCAGTTTCCCTTGGCCTTACTACTGATTTTGCAGATACTGCAAATGGGACCCCTAAATAGCCTAGATCTGTCATTTCATCCAAATCCTTCTGGCCAGCCCTATGAGAGCTGATAGTCAGCTCAGTGGTCTGGTTAAACTTTTTTTAATAATAATAATAGTAAATATAGCATTGAAGAATCATTCTGAAACTGCAGTAACTTGTGTATTAGTGTTTCATGAGCCCAGCAGGTGGCATATCTCAATTTCGAAAATTTTGCAGATACTGCAGGTTTCCATTTTAGGGCAGAATAGCTTTGTAGTCTAAGGCGTTTTATAATCTTGAGCTTATCATTCTTGGCTCCTCTGCTGAGACTTTGTCTCTAAGGCAGACCTATGCTTTGTAATCATACATTCATTTTTCAAAGCTCGTATGGTGCTCGATACATGTAAGTTTATTCCCTTTAGCCCAGTTTTAGTATATTTATTTTCTAATAATAATAATAATAATAATAATAATAATAATAATAATAATAATAATAATCCACAATTATATAGCAAACTGTATTTACATAGTAATGCAACTGATTATATAATTGTGGATTTTTATTACACGTCCGTTGTTTTTGACGAGATTGTGAATTTCTTAATAATAATAATAATAATAATAATAATAATAATAATAATAATAATAATAATCCACGATTATGTAGCAAATTGTAATAATACAACTGACTATATAATTGTGGATTTTTATTACACATCTGTTGATTTTCACGAGATTGTGAACTTCTTAGCAATAATAATAATGATAATAATAATAATAATAATAATAATAATAATAATAATAATAATAATAATAATAATAATAATAATAATAATAATAATAATTTCTAGGGTGATAATTGTTGGCTTGACAAAAAAATTCCTGGATATGTTTGCTGGAACTAAAATGGGGAGGAAATCTGAACACATCGTTGGAGTCGTCCAGGTAAGTTTCGAGAGAGAGAGAGAGAGAGAGAGAGAGAGAGAGAGAGAGAGAGAGAGAGAGAGAGAGAGAGATTGCATATACACATAAATAGACAGAGACAGATATCTGAAAACTATATTGTCATAAAAGGAATTTTCCTAGGTAGTGACCCCCAACAAAGTTCTGGGGTCGTTATCTAGGACTAATATTTCTTGGGGGTCATGATCTTCATGATATTGACAATCTTTTGTTTAATATTTCTTGGGGGTCATGATCGTCATGATATTGACAGTCTTTTGTTTATATTTTTACCGTCATCCCCAACGGCCTTGTACTGAACACACCCCAAAAGGTGGATACATACCAGGTTAAAACCCTTATTGGGGGGGTCACTCTCTAGGAAAGATCCGAATAACGTAACATTTTCTGCAGGACAAGAAGGAAGGACGATTCAGAGTCTACATGAACCAGTTGTTTTGGGGGGAGGGGATGGAACAAGTCACCAGCTGGAACGGCCGAAGTTTCACCAACAACGCGGAATTGTTTCCGGACAAGATTTCCAACTTGAGGGGGGCGGCCGTAAGGGTGAGAAGTCCTTGTTGTTTTGGTATATATTACAAGGATACTAATACTTCAGTTGGAAGGATATGAGTAATAATAATAATGATTAAAAATACTCATAGGCAGCGTGAGTCTTGAAATGGAGAAACAAATGCACAGTGATGTATGGGTCAATATATTTCGAAATAAATCTTCGTTGAGAGTTTTCGGGAATCTGATTAAAAAGGGGAATCGAACAGATTCCCGAGAGGTCTCTGTGGTGATACGTTTATAAATATTTGTTTCTCCAATAATAATAATAATAATAATAATAATAATAATAATAATAATAATAATAATAATAATAATAATAATATCTTTGAAGAAGATGCTCTCTGAGGCAAACTTCATTGAAAAGACTGGAACTTTGTACCCCATTGAGGTTATATTTCGACTCCTCAACTTGGCATATAAGTTTCTTCGTTTCAGCTGTCCGAATTTCATTTATTATTCCGGCGCTTCGTTAGACCTTGCTACCATTGAAAGGAAGTGAATAGCCCCAGGGGTACATGTAGAGAATATTTGTGAGCTCAGTGTCATACAGAGTGCCACTCTCTTCACTGAAATAATAATAATAATAATAATAATAATAATAATAATAATAATAATAATAATAATAATAATAATAATATTAGGAAAAAGCCCTTCTTTAATACAGGTTTTGTTAAACAAAATGGCAGCTTCAGCAGCATTTACTTCATATAGTAAACGCTCAATTCGTCTTGTCAATTGCTCTTCTTGCGCTGGAATGGTTGCAAGCAATTGTCCGATATTCATATCCGGTGGTTTATGAATATCGGACAATTGCTTGCAACCATTCCAAGCAAGAAAAGCAATTGACGAGACGAATTGAGCGTCCACTATATAAAATAAATGCTGTCGAAAAACATTTTTGCCATTTTGTTTAATAAAATAATAATAATAATAATAATAATAATAATCTTATAATAATCCTCAGGTCATTACGTTTGAGTGGCAACCAGCGATTATATACCACAGGGACCCACAAGGCAACTTGCTCTTCCGATATGGCCGGGACGTGGCAGTTGTTGAAGCCCTCTCGACAGTGTTCAACTTCACCATCCTCTACAAGGAACCTCCTGATGGTGAGGTTAAGGCTTGATATGACTGTAGTTTCCTGCAGCCTCTGAATAGGTCTTTACTATTAAACAGTTATGAGGGAAGTTTTTAAGAAAGTTGTATGAGACACATATGAGCTTTGAAGGAGCTTTCGGTGAAATCGAAAGCGTGTCTGTGGAAGTGAAGCGCGTGGTGGAATTTGTAAGCTGGGGAGTGACTGGTTTGGTGTCAAAGTGTGTCTGATGGAGTGTTGCAAGAAACCGTAGGTAGGGCAGTAAATGTAACTGTATAATTGTGGAGGTTGGAAACTGAATTGAATATAGAACTGAGTGTAGAATTTAGGCCAAAGGTCAAGCACTGGGACCTATGAGGTCATTCAGGTTTGAAAGGTGTAACAGGAGGAAAACTCGCAGTTGCACTATAAATCAATTGTTATGAGATGGTGGAGAGTAAGATGGAAGAAAGAGAATATGAAAGGAGGTACAGTAAAAGGAACGAAAGGGGTTGCAGCTAGGAGCCGAAGGCACGCTGCAAAGAACCTTAAGTAATGCCTACAGTGCACCACATGAGGTGCACTGACGGCACTTACCCCTACAGGGGAGTGTGGAAATTGATTGTGGAATGAAAATGGTATGGATGATGTTTGCAGATGATATGGTACTGATCAGGGGTAGTTAAGAGGAACTTCCGAAATCAGTCAAAGAATCTGACTCACCAATGAAATAAAATGATAGGCAAATGTTCATTGTTGTGCCATGTCTATCTGCTGGTCAATAGTGCTTGCCATTTCTCGGTGATAATTTATGTGGACACGATACTGAGACCATCAGACTTTTCCAGATCTGAAGCACAGTATTTCCAACAGCGTTAAGACATTGCGGTTCATAAGTTTGCCACAGAGAGTCATGTAAAGTCAAATTTTATTTGTATAACGGTTGATTGGTTTGGTAATCATTATATACATACACCTGCATGTTATTCCGTTTTTGTTCCGTGTTTGTCCATATCATTGATATTTACTTAAACAAACTGATAATCAGTTTTGCTTGATCCATATCACAAAGGCATCAAAAACGGTGAAACTAGTGCACAGAATCTCGTTTCTCCTCTTACCCACTCTCCTTCCCGCACTCCAGGGCAACAGTTCGGGACGAGGCTTCCGAATGGCAGCATAGACGGGATAGTGGGCCTTCTGGCAAACCACGAAGGCGACTTGGGCATCGCCAACCTGTACATGTCAGCCGTCGACGACAGGAACAAGTTCCAGGATTATAGCTCGCCCATTGATGACGATGTCAGTCGATGGGCTGAAACTTTTGATTTCTCTCAGTGGTCTGGTTAGAGTATACAGTAGCAGTAATGATCATGATTTTTATGATGAAACTTCGGCTGTCAGGCCAAGCGCTGGGCACTTTAGGTCACCTAGCGATTAAGACAGTGAAAAGAGGCAGGTGCGGTGGTTAGGACAGCTTGATAAATAGGATACAGAAGATAAAGGAGGTGAAGTACAAGGATCTAAAGCTAGAGAGGTTGGACAGTAAGACTGAAGGAAAAAAGCGGGATTGGAGGTTAAGTAAAAGTCTATGAAGGAGAGGTTCTCTGACGGAACTAGGCCCCTATGGAGTTCATAACAGTGACAATCCTCATTTTGGGAAATCACCCTAGGGGGGGATATTGTGAGCATACGTGAGTTCAAAGATGGAAGATCCCCTCCCCCGCAAATTCCTACCCCACCCAAGTATGAATCTAGAGAAATTTGAGTCTATTCAAAATGGTTCCATTTTTCTATATCCTGATATTTCATTCTGTGGAAACTTACTTTGCAGTCTTAAAATCCTTTAAACTTTTTTCATAAGAATGTTTCTTTGAATGTGATTACATTGCCAAAGAAAACTCCCTCCTATTTATCCTCTTTCTGTAGTTTCGGGGTCTACAAAACAGTAACTAAATAGTAGGTTATAAGGTTCATGTAGGTTTAATACATTCGTAACTTTAATCTTTGCAAAGTTGGCATTCCTCAAGTGCATTACATTACATTGAAATATTCAGTATTAAAATCAATTTAGCAGAAATACGGTTTTCTAGGTAAGAGAAGAGTAAGGTTTATATATATATATATGTATATACTTACACATACATATATAAAATGTATATATATGCATATGTATATAATGCAAAGTATGACTCACTTCTTCGTTTCCTCTTTGCTGTAGAGTTCACTTCTGGCCTGGGCTACATAAGCACGTTAGATCTCACCTTCGACCGTTTTAAGCGTAAAATTCTTATAATTTCGTGTCTGCCTAGAAAGAATTTTGTGGTATACAATATATGTTTCTCTTTTTTATATATTGATATATATTTCCAAGGCTGTATGGTCACTGTATTGAAGTGAATAAATGAATACTAAGTCAATCTGCCTGTCTTAGTTGAAGCACCGAGTTTAAAATTAATGATAAATTTAGCAAATTGCAAAATGATGCTCAGTTGGTCAAGTTAAGCCTCTCGTGTTGGGAGACGCCAAGTAAAGGCTCCTCGTGAATATTAAATAAAGAAAAATCGGCAGCAGAAACAATGCTTTCCAGGTTCTTTGCAGCGTCCCTTCGGCCCCTAGCTGCAGCCCCTTTCATTCCTTTTACTGTACCTCCATTCGAATTCTTTCTTCCATCTTACTTTCCACCCTTTCCTAACGTTGTTTCATAGTGGAACTGTTAGGCTTTCCTCCTGTTACACCTTTCAAACCTCTTACTCTCAATTTTCCTTTCAGCTCTGAATGACCTCATAGGTCACAGCGCTTGGCCTTTGGCCTAAATTCTATATTCTTTTCTGAAGCTGTTCGCTGGCTTCATGAGCAGGAGGCAATGGGCTACAATAAGGGGCCCCCCCCCCTAAAAAAAACCGCCTGACCAACAAACCAACTAGCAGTTTCACTGGCAGGACAGAAAGAGGACTTGACCTGAGGACAGGGCAAACCTAAGATCATCCTGAAGGTCGTCTTATTGTTAGATATGTTTGCATAAATTCCAGTCACCAGTGTGGAATGCAGCTGAAAGATTGGGAACACTTAATGGGGCGACTGACTTGTATGTAAACTGTTCATTTTCAAAGGCTGAATAACAGTTACTTGGTCTTGCTGAAGCTGAACGAAACGACAGTCTTTATTCAAGAAGGTATCTTAACCCTTCTGTGTTAAAAAAAAATAAAACAAACGTTTATCTTTTCCTTTCAGGACTAGAAACTATCATTTTTGTCAATAATGAGATCTTTCATAGATAGTGACCCCAAAGAGTTTTCGGGGGTCGTTATCTAGGACTAATATTTCTTGGAGGTCATTATCTTTATAATATTTATTGTTTATGCTTTTACGGTCATCCCCAACGGGCTTGTAATAAACACGCCTCGGGTTCACTATCTAGGAAAGATGTTTCATAGCCTATTATGATAGAAGGAAACTGCTATCCTCTATTTTAAAAAGTTTTTTGGTTTTATTACAAAAAAGGGAACAAATTTAACCCATTCCAGGACTGTGACTAAACCTCGATTGTAACAAGAAAACCTATTTAATCTGTTTGAGAAGTCAGAGTAAAAATGGTGTTCTTTATTCCATAATATTTTGTCAGCCTTCTGAGGATAGAAGAGAACCAGTCTTCTCTATTCTATTGAAACGATAATCCGTCTTATACCTTAGAGTAGAGACTTTTTATGATTTAAAGCGAGACTTTATCTTTTTATGCTTTATATGGAACAGATTTTTCGTTAAAATGATAATTAATCTTCTTATAACTTTTGAAGCAATTTTTTTTTTAAATCAAACAAATTTCTTACCTTGAGGGGTGAAAAAAAAACATTTTATTCTATATACCAGATCATTTTTCAGCATTTGAGATACAACAAAACCAATGTGCTCTATTTCAAAAAGAGAAGATACTGAGCTCCTGGGATGGACGAAAATCCAGTCTCTTCCGTTCCAGAAAACCTGTTTCATGGCCCGTGTTGATCCACCACTACCTCGCTGGCAGTCCCTCGGCCTCCCATTCCGGATGACTACCTGGATAGCAATTCTTGTAGGACTCCTTCTGTCAGGTCCTCTGCTTTATGTACTGGCTGTTTTCAGCGAAAAGAGGTATGGTATCAATGATTGCAAGCGTAAAAGGGAGGGATATTTTATGCATTTCACTTTGACACAAAGGCCTCTGAATTTCATAATTTGCTGACAATTTTTGGATGCGGCCGCCTCCACAAGCCTTGAATCAGAGTGGGAAGGAAATGAAGAAGGTCTCCCCTCCTTGGTAGGATTCGAACCAATAACCATATGTCACTGTGACCTCAATTGTATTCATTTGAATTCCACTATGGGTGGGAGAACTCATTCACTAATTTCACACCCAAATTCAACAGAGGTCTTGATAAGAGTATCCAAGAAGTAAAATGAAACTGAGTACAGTAGTGATGAGGGAATTGTGGATGTTAAAAATATACACAAAGAGCAGTTAAGAAATGAATGAACAAAAGTTATGGTCAAAGAAACATGGTTGTGTATACTAGCAGCACTTTAATCTTGCTTAAGCTTCTGAATATTAACACCCTACAGGCTCAATATCTGCTTAGTGGCCAACATCTTGATTCTTGTAACCTTTCATCCTATGGGAGGCAGCGCTAATCACTTCCTCCTTCAGACCTGAGCTTCAACCTCCTTCCTACTTTTACCTCATTCTAGTTTCCATCAGGTCCAGGATAGGCTTGCTCACAGGTGAAATATCTGTTTTCCAGTGGATACGACGAACGAGCCTTCACCCGCTTCAGTCTGGCAATCCTTTACACCATTGGAGCGCATTTCTCTTACCCGCTGATAAATCAGGCGATGGGTTCTGGCCTCAAGATCTTTGTCGTATCTCTGTGGATCTACATCCTCCTCATCTCTACAGGCTACAAGTCCAACTTGACGGCCTTCCTAACGGTCGTTAGGCAGCCTGCTAGCATCGAGACCTTCAAGGAAGTGTACGAGTCTGGACTGCTAGTCATGGGGATGCCATTCTTCACGACTTTATTGCCGGGTTCTGGAAATCAATATTTATCCGTAAGTCTGGCTAATCGCTTCACGGCGCCGCTAACCGGATATCGGCGCCGATAACCAGTTGTAGGTGCCGATAAACCGCTTTCTGGCGCCGAAGTCACCAAGTAATTAATTCCCTAAGATTAAAAGGTTTTTGGTTAAAGTATCATTGAACAAGAAAGCAAAAGAAACTCAACTTGTATAATTTGCATAAGTCCTGGTTTTTAAATGAACTGGAAAGGTTAGTCTCTAGCATATAATTAAAAATAAACAGAAAAATTAAAACTGAATTAGTAAAGTATAAGTAGCATCATACATTATGGCATATATAGGTAAGGGTGGGCTTACAATGAACATGAACACACAGATAGGATCTTGAATTAGAAAGCTAAAAATAGTTAGACAATGTCTAGATTACTATAATTACTGAAATAGATTCAGATCTATTAAGTTTTTTACTATATAAAAAACCATGTAGAATATGAAAAAAAAAAATGACTAACATTCTAAACTGTAGACGTGACTAAGATCTTATATAGTTTCCACTTAAATGAAGACAGCGACTAAAATTTACAGCCATGAAAGAAAGAGCTTATAATCTATATCTATAGCCGTTTCAGTTCTGAAAAGAAATGACTCCGTTGTGGCTACAAGAATTCAACTAAACTTACTCTCACTGTAGGCGCTAATGGGCCAATTCCGAGTGAGCGAGGATTTTCCTGAGATAGCCAAAAGTGTCGTCGCCGGGAAGGCTGTCACGATCAACAGCCGGGTATATTTGGAAGCCGTTGGGGCAGTGCTTAAGAGGAAGGGAAAGCCTCTGGTTAGGATCTTGAAGGTAAGGTTTGGCTGGGTTAGGGGGTTCAGTTATTGCTGTCAAGTTTTCTCCCTCCTGGGCTCTCTGGTTGCAATTAATCTTGCATATTTTAGATGAAGAAAGATCATTTTTGAAGGGAAAATTGCTATGAATCAGTCTCTATAGATAATATTTCACCTGACACTCTCAAGAACTAGTCTCAATCGGTGGTGTAATACCAAATATTTCTGAGATATAAACTGGGCTTTATACCTCCAAAACAGGAGTGCTTCGGGTCTTTTTCGGTGGGCATTGACTATCCAAGAGACTCGCCACTGAAATCAAAGTTTGACCTCTGGATCTCGCGCATCTTCGACAGCGGACTAGTCAGGAGGTGGCTGCTGAACTCACTCACACGCTACCAGAAGGTAACATCTGGACTTTTACTGATTTGTTACCAACTATATCAAGTAAGGCTGGGTCTGTCAACTCATCCGGAGCCTGCCGAGGCCCAGCT
>NC_089787.1:17846025-17886025 GCF_040412425.1 Macrobrachium rosenbergii | reverse complement strand
TGCACTGCTCAACAAAACCACACAGACAAACTCTCTCTCTCTCTCTCTCTCTCTCTCTCTCTCTCTCTCTCTCTCTCTCTCTCTCTCTCTCTCTCTCTCTCTCTCTCTCTCTAGGTAGCATTTATAGATTCCTCTGAAGAACTGGCACACCAGATCACCTGGACGTCTGCGAGGTGCCAAGGGACGCTGCTCATCATATCAGATGCGAAAGCCCTGGTCGACTTCGGGAAGTCAAGCCCTTTTTTCTGGGACTACAGTGCTCGGTTTGTTTACGTTTTTTTTTTATTGGGAGCTGTGTGTTCCAAACGTACCAATGAACTATCATGGCGGAGGTGGGTTAATGCCGAGGCTAAGTACAATTTCCCGGCTCGCGACTGGTAAAATAAGTACAGAAAACTCGGCATTAACTTATACCTCTCTTGATAGCTCAGTGGTAACGTCGACTGGAGTTGCTAGGTAAGTGCTGTGTTGAGGGATCACGACCAGGCAGTACCAATCCATTTATCGCTTATAAATTCCCCTTCGGTGATAATTCTCCATCGGAGATATTCCCGAGGTAGCGTGAATTTGATATTAAGCGACATTTGTAGCTTCATGATTGTATATAAATCACGGTGTGATAAAAGATTTCATAAATATATATATATATTTTTTTATAAATTTTAAACATTTCCAGAGTGATCATAGCTGGACTGTCCCAAGATTCTTTGGAGGAATTCCTCTTGACATTGAAGGGCTGGAAGACAGAACACATCATTGGCATTGTCAAGGTGGAGTTGTATTTATAGAAAGTGAAAGGAAAAGACATTATTTTTTATGTGTCATGTATGTATATATATATCTATCTATCTATCTATCTATTTATCTATATATATATATATATATATATATATATATATATATATATATATATATATATATATATATATATATATATATATATATATATATGTATATGTATATGTATATGTATATGTATATATATGTATATATATATATATATATATATATATATATATATATATATATATATATATATATATATATATATATATATATATATATATATATATATATATATATATATATATATATATATATATATAATTTTGAAAAGAATAATAAAATAAACTCAGAAATTAAATTACACATTGTTGCAACACATTAATAATCTTGTTTATGCTAATCTCCATAAGCACACAGGTTCTAACTGATAAATCTTCATCAGGGCAACCGACCCGGGCACTTTCGCCTCCTGATTAACCCTTTACTCTCCCGGGGCAAGATGAAAGAGGTCACAACCTGGCGAGGGGCCAGGTCCTTCAAGACTAATATGGACGTTTTTCCTGAGAAGTCAACTAATCTTCAGGGAATTCACCTCAATGTAAGATGGTTTATCTTTTGGGTTTACTAAATGGTTTATATTCAGGTTTTATCTTTGAGTTTTTAGCAGGGTTTGTTTGGTGATTTCCTTGTGGTTCTGTTATAGGTAACCTGGTAATCTGGTATTTTTTGTTGTTTACAGTTAGATTGATTACATTGTTTGAATGTGTGCATTGCTTTCATGTTACCAAGCCTTTAGCCTTCAAGTTAATGGGCAATTATTTTCACCAAGTTTCCACCTCTACATCCTACACAGGTCATTGTATTTGAGGTGCCTCCAGCTATCATCTATCATAGAGGCAAGGATGGAGAGCTCTTGGCACGTTACGGCAGAGACGTTGCCATAGTGGAGACTCTAGCTGAGGTCTTCAACTTCAGCATAGTTTACAGAGAACCACTTCCTGGTAAGTTTTCTTATCCTTAGGGTTTGGATAAGACCCACTACTTTACCAGAACTGGCACGGCTCCGTGCAGGTTAGAATCCAGAGAATCAGGTGAAGCCTGCCAACTTCACCAGAAAATACTGAGTCCATAGGTCTAAATGACTTCCATATCTTCACCAGAAATTAAAGGCCTCTTGTTCCTGAAAGCTTGCCTGTCAAGCTAATGACACTCCTAACTTATTCAAAAAAAAATGTTCACACAATTCAGAAAATACTGAGTCCATAGGCTCTAAATGACTTCTATAACTTCACCAAAAATAACAGGGAACTACAGAACCCGGATGAGACCATGAGTCCATAATCAGCGAATCAGAGGTCTAATTTCACCAGAATTCACAGGGAACAGCTCAAGACAATAAACCATACTCCCTATGTACTGAGCTGGATAATATTTTCAGTTTCATCATAGTGTTTGGGGAGTTACATCCAGGAGATTAAATGCTTTGCATCAGGTAAATATAGTAGTCTCGGTCTCATGAACAAGCTGTGATTCGTAATGCTACCCAAAACAAATGAAGTGTCAAAGGACATCTTTTCTGAAATTATGGTAAATCCAGTTTTCATAAGTAGGTTATGTGATTCAGCCAGTACTTAAGGATGTAAATTCTATATTCTATAAGTGTCATGCAAAGAAAAGCTGGTTAAGAAGTTACCAAGGTAATACTAGGGATTGTGTGAACATTTTTTTTTTTAAATAAGCCAGGATTGTTATTAGATTGACAAGCAAGCTATCAGGAATAAGAGGCCTGTTGTAGATCTCTGAATTCCCCAACTATCTGAGGCATAGTTCCACTGCTACCAAAATTTACTGCCTTTTACAGTAAAGCTCTAAATGTAATCCTTACTGTGTGGGTTAGGGTATTCTATGTAAGTTGTTTTCGCTCCATTTTAGTAATTTTATGTTCACTATCAATTTTGATGTTTTGGAAAATTTTGCCTTAAATATTGGAAGAATTTAGGGATACTGATTTAGCTCACTCACTCGACTTTAGGGGTTTCAATAATGACACATTACCTCATGCACCAAAACAGAAATGTTTGTTACAAATTTCAGTTTTTTTTAGTAAGACAGAGGCATCAGTGCAACATACAACTCTCCTCTTTCATTTGAACTTGAAACCAACTTTACTGCAGTATTTCCCATAGTTGACCTTCCTTGACCTTGGTTTCCATTCAGCGACATTTCTTTCTGATCTTTTTTTTTCAGATGAACTCTGGGGTAACAGACTTCCAAACGGTAGTTTCAACGGTATGGTTGGCCTATTGGGCTCTGGTGAGGGAGACTTGGGAATTGCAAACCTGTTCCTGACAACCGTGGGTGGACGGGATGCTTTCCAGGAGTATAGCAGGTCATTTGCTGATGACGTAAGTCAAAGATGCTTTATCATTCTTTCAAAGGTCCAGCAAAGAATAAGATTTTACAGTGCATGAATTATGAATGATATAGTCTAATTATTCTGAAATTAAGGATGCTTAGAATTCAAAGGGACTCTTGTGGAAGAAGGTTTGAAAACCACTAAATTATGAAACAGATTTCACTGAACAGAGTACATAATTGAATGGAAAATAAAATAATAAAAAAACATAGCAAACTATATAACTATAATTCTGTCACAGTTAAACATATGCCCACCTATACACCTTTTCTTACACGTATACACACAGTGATTTAAAGGGGTAAATGGGGTCCCTTTTAAAAAGCATCAGGACAAAGTTTGATCGTTCGTCTAGATTTCTACTGAGAGGGTTTTTCTCTAAGTGTGTTCCCCCTCTTTCCATCTACTTTGTTTAATACTGAACCTTAGATATTTTTGAGAGATCCAAATTGTCAAAAGCTACTTAATTCAGAACAAAAGCCAGGAAAACTTTGGAATAGTTCAGAAAGAATGAGACCTTTCCTACTTTTGCTATGTTGCACAAGTCCGGTGTGGAAAAGGTCCTAGTTCTAAATAGTTCCCCCTCACTTAAACTCAGACCAAATTCTTTTAGCAGATTTTATTAGCAACTATTTGCCTTAAATATTTATAATTGTATTGCAGCGTGACTTTGAATAGGCTCTACCATTTAAATCTCTTGTCGTTTCTCATCAAACACTGATGTCAATACAGGGCATTATACACCATAAAAATGGACAACCAAGAAAATTCACTCCTTACTCTATAATTAAAGAGCAATTCTACTGAAAAGAATCATTTTGGAATAACTTTTTCACATAACTACACATTATTTGTCCGGAGATAAAGTTTCGTCAGTCTTAGCAGTCTAAAGGGAAAATCATTAAAAGTTGGCAGATGAACTCCTGCAACACTGGGTTTCTTTTCCACTTCATGGTGCTGTTTTCAGTAATCTATCTTCTTTTCCAACAAGGTTGCTTCTATGTTTCCATTTTACCTTGACCAATTGACATATAAAAGAATATGCTAATTTGACAAGATACAACACGTCCACAATAAATAAGAAATTAGGTAACGTTGACGGTGTCTGCAAATGAATCAGCTTTCTTTTCCAGCAAGACAATTCTTGTTTCCAGAGAATAGATAAGGTAAGGGCATGAGGTTGTCAATACTATATCTGATTCTGCATGTCAACTAAAGTTCTTATTCGAAAGAGTAAGAGAAAAAACAGATGACGTGCTCTAAGGCTGGATAAAAGGTGATATATCTTATCTTCCAGCAAGGCCATTCATCTTTCCACTAATTCTGGACTAAATAAACGTCAGAAATAAGTGGTCTTG
Organism: Macrobrachium rosenbergii; assembly: GCF_040412425.1. NCBI lineage: Eukaryota > Metazoa > Arthropoda > Malacostraca > Decapoda > Palaemonidae > Macrobrachium > Macrobrachium rosenbergii. The sequence continues at coordinate 17,881,465 of NC_089787.1, read as the reverse complement.
ATGTGAGTCACATATATGGTCTGTCTTGATTTGAATCAGGATTATTCTTGTATCCAGCAAGGCTGAGTTACAGGAAGGACCCAGGCTGCAATTCCTATCTGCCCTGCCATTTGAAGAAATTTGTATTAATGTAATGTTGTGGCATATTACTCATTTTTCTGTGGAAATCTTTAAAACTGACTGCATAACATGATAAGCTTTGTCTTACAAAATTGAAAGAATTGTGATGACGAACTATGGTATAAGGCATTTTTCTGTAAAGGCGGTGAAAGGTGATCACATAAAACCTCTTGTGATCTACACTTACTCAAACCTGAGGGAATCTCAGGACACCATCAACTTTGAAGAGCGTTAGATGTTTTGTCTTTGTGACAAAGAAAGAACATATGAGAACACATACAGAAAATATGCTGCCACATACTCTATCTAATATATTGAAAAATACTGAAAATCTTTATACTTATATATTTTATGATTCATGTTCCAGGGACCTCTGTGTCATATTTAGTATAAACTATGTTGTTAAACTGATCTTTTGTGATCACTGAAAAGAACCATACTTGGTTACCAGTATGAGTGGAGTTTGTGTGAAGTAGCATGAGTGAGAGACGGCCGAGAGGAATTTCATGGGGGAGACTCTGTCTCAACAATCACCCCCATTTTGCACTTTCCATAATAAACTCGAAAATGGACAAGATGAGTCTCATTTGATTCACTATCATCCTTGCAAATATACTCTTTAGCAAGATCCATGAATGAACTCTTCCATCTATTCCAGCAAGGCTGCTACTTGACTCGTGTTGATCCTCCTCTACCAAGATGGCACTCTCCAGTCCTCCCCTTCCAGTTGACCACCTGGATCGCTCTCCTGGTTGGACTCATCTTCTCTGGCCCAGTTCTCTACTTACTCTCCCGCATCAGCTCTGCCATGTAGGACGATGAGAATTCATCGTTGCTCTAATTTACTGCGGTTTCTTTTTTTATTTTCAACAAGTGTCCGCACATTTGACTAATTTTTTTATTTGTTTTTTATATGTTACTCAACTATTGACTGTGGTTCCTTTTCTTCACATAGGGAAATTCTGTTCTTTCTAAGCTTGCCTAGCAAGATAAGATTTTATTGTAAACTATTAATAGCAATTATCAAGTTTGCTAAGAAAGTGTACTGAAACAGACTGGGTCACAACAGGCTCCAAGTCAGAAGAAAGAGTTAACAGCATTCTATGAAAAATACTAGTTGCAGTGGGTGCTAAGCCTTTTTTTAACTTCATTCAGAATCCCTTTGTCAAAGATTAATAGTTTTGAAAGTCTTCCCACTCATAGGTACTTTTAACTATTGAAGAATAATCTTATGTATTATCAACTTTCAATATTAAAATGTATGAAGAACATTTTGGAAGACTTCCCCAAGTTTTTAGACTACTTTTTATGCAATCTTACAGATGATTTATCAATGCTAAATAAAGCATTCTCTCAGTATGACATCACTTGAAAATAGATATTTTACAACTAGACCTCTCAATGAAAATAACCTAACTTTCTGTGTGGATAGAACTCGCCAAGTGCTCACCTTCTCTGAAATGCAAACATTTCAAAGTGCAGCCCATGTAGTGCTTATGCTGCTGGCACATCCATTAGACCCCCTTTCTGTTTTTACTTCTCATCCATTCCCTTTTTGCCTCTTCTCACCTGAGTCTTTGATTCTACCATGCTCCAATTTTCATCTTTCCTTCAGGAAGAGATCCTACAGGAGAGTTCGTTTAGAGTCAAGGAGTGAGACTTGGTTTTATCAGGACATTTAACAATTATAATGGTGATTCACTTTAAGGAATTATCTTCACTGCCAAGTCTATAGTATTCTTACATTTTGCATCTTCAGTTTTGTTGCATTATGCAGATTTTTTTCAATCACAGCTCATGAATGATGGATAATAGGATGTGAGGACAATATTAGTCTTCTCCAGTTAATAACCTGTTTTAACCACATATCTTTATTTGCCTTTTCATGCAAACATATACTACTAGATTAGAGATTCACGTGTAGATTATAAACAGAAGAGCACATATTTCATACTCATTTACACTGTATTGTAGGATATTTCAATAACTCTTAGTTTCTTAGTTAAGTCTTGTCTTCAACTTTCCTCTAAGTCTGAGCATGGGACCAAATGAGTGCATAGGCTCTTGTTACAGTTAGTAGTTAAAAACTCAAGATTATTAATAACATATAGACCACTGATGCTGCGCTATCAAGATAAAATTTGTTTAGTATTGGGGTAACTGTAAAGAAAAGGCAAAAATGTATTTCAGCCTATAAAACCAGAATTGATTTTTAATTTGATCTCAAAGTTTCATGCTTGTGCATTCATCACTGATGTATTGGCAAAACTCTGTAATACCACAGACATATAAAACATTTTAAGCAAATTTATACTTCCAGCAGATCTGAAGAAAAGACTCCTGTTTCCTTCTCACGAGCAATCTTCGACACCTATGGCATTCACATCAACTTTCCCATGATGAAGCCACCGGAGCGTTCCAGCGTACGAGCATTCGTGCTATTTCTGTTGATCTACAGCCTCCTCATTACGACAGGTTACAAGTCCAACCTCACAGCCTTCTTCGCAGTGACTAGGGAACCCCGCGGCATTGAAACCTTCAAAGACCTGTATGAGTCAGGTCTCAGAGTCTTGGGTCTTGCCTATGACAAACCGGTGCTGGAATATGCCGAAAATCACTACCTGAGGGTAAGTAGAGCCTCCTTGTCATTGTAAATTGGAGAATTCTCTGGGTGAAGTGTTTAGGGTGTTTGTGCAGCAAAGTGATGGTACAGAATTCTCTAAATCAGTTGCACATGGCAAGTAGAGTAGATCACTGGATATGGAATTTCTGTTGTTTAGGTCATGCTTAGTGTTGCAGCCATCTAAAAATCGTTACTTCCAAGTAATTCGTAGTTGTATTTCTTTGTAAGTTGGTGTGAAGTTTTCATTAAAGAAGTCATTGAATAGAAATGAATCAAAATCGCAGACATTCATAACCTGCACGTTTTGACACTTAACATCACCAAGTTAGGCAGTAAGGAAAAATTATCATTTCTTAAAAGTATCACACATAGCCTACTATAGGAGAAATTTCATTCAACAATCTGGATTCAAATCCTTGATATTTAGTATTATATACTGGAATAATTGTATCAAATTCCCTGGAAATAGAGTTAATGTTCCGTGAAATTACCTACGATTGGTACCTTTAAAACACGCATCATCATGATGAAGTTCAGTGAAACATTTGGCACTTGGAAGCTGCTAAATCTTGACTAAGATATTAGTCTTCCCTCTTCAGGCACTGTCCGAGAGATTCGACGTCAGACCTAACTTGGAGGCAATGAAACCAGACGTTCTGGCCGGGAAGGCTGTGGCCATTTCTAACAAGAGGTTCCTGGAACTTACAACAGCTCAGATGATAACTTCCAAGGGAAAACCTTTGGTCAGAATCATGCAGGTATTGTTGCTGGGGGACAAAGACCTCTTCAATTCCCCAATTTCTTCAAACGTTTTTGTATACACTCAATAATTGGATGGATGAATGAATGAATTCAAAGAAAACTTGATGAGAGTTGCCTGATCACTTTTCATTGATTGAATGATTGGATAGATGAATGAACGAATTGAAAGAAACCTCGATCAGAGTTGCCCAATAACTTTTCATTGATTGAATGACTGGATGGATGAATGGATGAATTGAAAGAAAAATTGTTGAGAGTTGCCTAATCAATTTTTATTAATTGAATCATTGGATAAATGAATGAGGGAATTGAAAGACACCTTGACTGAGAGTTGCCTAATCACTTCTCGATCATCATGTCCACAGGAATGTTTCTCCTCGAACCCCGTGGGTATTGGGTACCAGAAGCATTCTCCGCTCAAACCCAAATTCGACAGAATGATCGCCAGGATGTTCGAAGTTGGCCTCGTCACCAAATGGTACCTCGATTCCATCGACCGATACAAACGGGTATTATTATTATTATTATTATTATTATTATTATTATTATTATTATTATTATTATTAAAATACTCGAGCCTTGAGTCTTGAAAAAAACTAATCCACAGTTATGTATGGGTACGAATATTTAGAAATAGATCTGTACAGAGAACTTTTGGGAATCTGTTTGATTCCCCTTTTTTTCATTCCATACATAACTCTATTGGATTATTATTTTATTATTATTATTATTATTATTATTATTATTATTATTATTATTATTATTATTTATTAAAGAGAATGGCAGCATCAGTGGAATTAATTTTATATATAGTCTTTTCAGTTCTTCCACTGATGCTGCCATTCTCTTTAACAAGACTTTCCTGAAAGAAGGTCTGCTCCCTTCATTTATTATTATTATTATTATTATTATTATTATTATTATTATTATTATTATTATTATTATTACTGAAGTTGTCTTGAAAAGTTTAATGAACTGGGTTAAGAAACAGGAGTGACGTAATTTAAGAGAGTTTCACTAGACAACTATAACTATAAACTTTCCATATTCTTTGTAACTTTTCCCTGCTTTTCACCAATCACCATAATGTCTCTTTATCGTGTCTTTTATAAATATAAGTGTTTTTATTAGTCTAAGTTTTATTTTTTATTTTTTGATGTGTGGGATCTCTTCTTTCTGTATTTCCCCTTACCTCCTCTTACTTCCAGTTGCTAAGGTAACCAACTGGTTCTTAGCCACGTAAAATAAATCTAATCCTTCGGGCCAGCCCTAGGAGAGCTCTTAATCAGCTCAGTGGTCTGGTTAAACTAAGGTATACTTAACTTCCTAATGAACACCATATTCTTTGGAAGCTTGAATTCTAAGTCAATGGCCCCTGTGTTCCATAGGAATAGGTTTCTTCTTTATAATAATAATAATAATAATAATAATAATAATAATAATAATAATAATAATAATAATAATAATAATGTAAATTTTCTTTGTCATCACTTTACAACCATCAGTTTATTCAGATCTTTCCTACATAGTGACCCCCAAGGGTTTTTGGGGGTCGTTATCTAGGACTACAGTAATATTTCTTGGGGGTCATTATCTTTATGATATTCACAGCCATTTGTTTACGTTTTTACGGTCATCCCCAGCGGGCTTGAACTAAACACGCCGCAAAGGTGGATACGTACCGTGTTAAAACCTTTGGGGGTCACTATCTAGGAAAGATCCTTTCGTGCAAGTGTGAAATTAACTCTCCCACTCTTTTTCTTCGGCTGCAAAAGCAAACTGCAGATGAGACTCAAGGTCTCGGAAACAAGCCTGAAGAAGAAGAACAACAACAACAACAACGAGAGGGCGCCACTCCCTTGGGTATGGATCACTTGCAGGGGGTCTTCTTTGTCCTGGCTTTTGGATGCGTCGTTTCTACCGTGGTCTTCTCCGTGGAGGTGGCCTGGGGCTACAAAGACCTAGAGTAACAGTCCCTATCAGGGTATTAACCCGTTATGTATCCACCCAGGCAGAAGCTCCTTGGGACGCCGTGTTTAATACTAGCCCCTTGGGGATCAAAGTATTATATACTTCCTTTTCTATATTGTGTGGTCAGTAAATTTTATATTAATAATAGAAATGAGTGTATATAATACTTCGATCCCCGAGGGGTTAGTACTAAACACGGCGTCCCAAGGAGATTCCGCCTAGGTGGATATATACTGCGTCAGTACCCCCTATCAGTGGCAAATAGTAATAAGTGAAATACTTTTAGGAATCTTAGATGTACTCAAAATCTATAGCATCATTATTATGTTTTGACTTCAAACGTGCATTGTATTACAAAAAACCAGCAAGGGAACAGTAAATATTTATTCTAGAAAACTATGATTTATGAATAATCACATAAACTTCAAAGAAAATGGTTTCCTTTAATGGATAGCTTAAGTGAAATCTATGGTGAGATTAGCGACTTGGTGACTGAAAAAGCAGTGAAATAAGTTTACATAATGAATGCCTATGAAAAAAAAACTTCATGTGCTCTAATCCTCTAGGACAGTGGTTCTAAACCAGGGGGAATTTCAGAGTTTCAAGGGGGGAATTGTGACCACAGATTGGCAGACTAGTGAGAGCTGCTAAAGAAGAGAGCAGGTGGACATGTACTGCTGGTTTATTCAGAGAGCAGGCCGCTTATAAAGCGGCGTGCGGACGTCATACAAAGACATACAATAGGATACAGGTGACCTGAGGTCAATTGTTCTCAATGTGAAACAGGACAGGTAAATACAAATAACATGTAAAAATAAAATTACCAGAATGGACACAATAAAGTTCTGAGACATATACAACATAAACAGGCACAAATGAATAAGCAACAGATACAATTTTACATAGATAAAATATGGCTTTTTAGCATTACCTAAGTTCATGAGAAAGGCACCGTAGAAAACAGGAGATTCACTATAGAAAACCTGTTGAGCAGGGACTTTACAATACTCCCCCCCAAAGATGTAGGTAACGTCTGATTAGAGTAAGTATCTGCTGGGGCGCTGGAGAGTGCCGTGGCTCCGCGATGTCAGCTGGGGGGTGCGGTGCGGGCAGGAGCGGCTGGCTGCGGCGCTGTCCGGGTCAGGAGCCTTCCGGGGGCAGCTGTGCACCTTTCTTTTGGGCTGGGCTGGCTGCGGGGGCGACGGTTCCCGCGGAGGGCGCTGCGTGGCATCGTCGACATCCTCCTCCAACAGGGCAGGCTCCAGGCGGTCTATAGACACCCAGTTGTCCTTCCCGTGGATGGCCAACCAGAATGCTTTACTGTTTCTCTCCAGCACACGGAAGGGCCCCCTGTAGGGCCTGGTTAAGGGTAGGTGGACGGCATCGTTCCTGACGAAGACGTGGGTGGTGGAGGACAGGCCAGGAGGTGTGAAAGGCAACGTCCTGTCGGTATACATCCGCTGGCAGGGGGCGAACTTTCCCACCGTGTCACGGAGCCTCTGGAATGTCAGGTTATGGCAATCCCCCGTGATGAGCTCGCCTGGGACTACGAGGGGCTCCCCATAGACTTTTCCTGCTGCAGACGGGTTGCCGTTGGCTCTGGGGCGGTCCTCAACCCGAGGAGGACCCAAGGCAGCTGGTACTTCCAATCCTCGGAGGTGCAGCGGGCCATGAGGGACGCCTTCAGGGAGCTGTGGAATCTTTCCACCAGTCCATTGGCCACAGGGATGTAGGTGGTGGTGCTGTGGTGAGAGGTCCCCAGCAGGCATGCCAGGGCGGTCCACAGCTCAGACAGGAAGGCTGGACCCCTGTCTGTTGTTATGTGGTCCGGGACACCGAACCGGCTGATCCAGCTGGAGAGGAGGGCCTCAGCGCACACACTGGCGGTAGCTTCTTGCATGGACATCGCTTCGGGCCACCTGGTGGAGCGGTCGATGATCGTCAGGAGATACCTAGCCCCGCCTGATGGGGGAAGGGGGCCTACCACGTCAACATGGATGTGTCTGAACTGCCTCCTCAGCAGGGGAAACTCGCCCACCCCTGTCTCGGTGTGTCGCCCTACTTTGCTGGTCTGGCACCGGATGCACTGCCTCTCCCAGGCCGTCGCGTCCTTCCGCATACCGTGCTAGATGAACTCCACGATGGCCGCAAGATGCCGCTGCTGCCTGGAAGACCATGCGTCCCCCTGCTTTGTGAAGGCGTGGACCAGCAGCTGGTGGTCTGTCCAGAATGTTTAAGGGCCTTCCCTCCAGGAGGAACTTGAATTGATGTAGGCATACACTGTGCAGACAGGGGTGGCAAAGGTGCTGTACGCGGGACTCAGCAGTGCTGGCTTCCAGCTGAAGGGGCAATAGGCCGGGCGGCTCCGGCAACTACCTGCTCCAGGACGGCCCCACAGGCGACGTTGCTGGCGTCCGTCGTCAGCTGGAGGGGGCCGTTGGGGTCCTGATGGGCCAAGGCAGTTGCCTCGGCGAGGGCGGCCTTCGTCAGGGAGAAGGCCCGCTGTTGGTCGGGGCCCCACACTAAGGTCTTCGGGTGGTCCTTCAGGATCTCCGTCAGGGGGGCCATGGTGTGCATGACTCCAGGGGTGAACCTCCTGTATTGTTGACCATCCCAAGGAATTCCTGTATGGCCTTGACGGAGGTAGGGGTGGGGAACCTGGCAATGGCTGCGACCTACGATGCGAGTGGATGGACGCCCCCCAGGGATATCTCGTGGCCCAGGAAGTCGACTCTTTCAACACCGAAGGTGCATTTATCGAACCTGACAACAAGGCCGTTCTCCTGCAGGTGCTGCAGGACCTTCCGGATGTGTCACAGGTGTTCTTTATTGGATCTGGAAAAAATCTACATAACAGACGCAGAAGTTCAGGTCCCCCAGGATGCTGTCCATCAGTCTTTGGAAGGTTGCCCCTGCATTCCTCAGGCCAAAGGTGGAGAAGACAAAGACGTAGGATCCGAAGGGCGTGATGATGGCGGTTTTGGGGATGTCTTCTGGAGCTACTGGTACCTGAAAGTAAGACTTTAACGGATCTAGTTTAGAAAATATTTTGGCCCCAAGAAAAGGGGCAGTGAGATCTTGCATGTTTAGAAGGGGGTAGTGATCTGGTTCCGTTGCAGGGTTGAGCCACCTGTAGTCGCCCCTAGGGTCTCCAGGAGCCGTCCGGTTTCTGCACCATGTGGAGGGGGGAGGCACACGGGCTGGAGGCCTTCCTGCATATGCCCATACACTCCATCTCGGTGAAAGCGTCCTTGGCTTCCTGAGGGGACTGAGGGGGGAGCCTCCAAAACTTTGCATGCGTCAGGGGCCCTTTGTTTTAATGTGGTGGTAGATTCCGTGCTTGGCAGGGGTCCCGGGCACCTGATGCAGTTTGGGCTTGAAGACGTCGGGGAACTCCTTCAGCAGCTGGGCGGGGCGACAGAGCAGATGGCAGGCATGCTGGGGCCCATCGCCAGAGGGAGGGACTGGCAGGAGTCAGTGTCCATCAGGCACTTGTGACCGACGTCGACTGCCAGGCTGAAGTGGGTGAGGAAGTCCGCGCCCAGGAGTGGGGTCCTCACATCCGCAACTATGAAATTCCAGTTGTACCTCTGGTCAAGGATGGAGACCGACAGGAGCTTGGTGCCTTAGGAGAGGATGGGGACCCGTTGGCGGCCGTCAGGGAGGCAGCCGGGTCCGGCGGGCGTTTGCTGTCCTCTCTGGATGGCGGGAAAACTGATCTTTACAGCCCCAGTGTCGATCAGCATCATCCTGCCGGATATGGTGTCGTGGACGTAAAAACCTACTGGTTCTGGGCTCCTGGGTTCCTCTGCTGCCATGGCGGCCTGTCCTGTTGGCCGCCGCCTCCTCCGTTTTTGGATGGGTGAAAGAGCAGGGGAGGTTGACAGTTCCAGGTGCCCTTGCCATACCACTGGTGATAGTAGCAAGGCCCCGGTGGTTGCTTCTTCTGGTGATAGGTTGGGCGCCCCCTGGTGGCGGCGTTTATCTTCCCCCTCTGCAGCCTCCTCCAGCTGGAGGGAGTTGATGGGGTGTGTGGCGTGGATGCTCGCTTCACTGCCCTCGTGGATTCCATTAGCTGCTATGCCGTCCTGATCAGGTCATCGAGAGGCAGGGTATAAGGCTCGAGGATCTGGATCCGAACCTCCGGGAGGAGCTGACGGAGGAAGATCTCCCTCAACAGGCTTATCTCTGACTGCCTGCTGCTGCTGTTTGTTCCGGGTAGGATGAGGAGGGCCTGGATCACATTCCATGTCTCCCGGAGGTTCTGGTCATGGCAGGGGTTGTTGGCGAGGTCAAGGGCGAGGGCGGCCCTCTCAGAGACTAGCAGGGAGCAGGTCTCGACAAGAGAGGCCTTCAGCTTTTGGTAGGTGGCGGGACATGCTGCAGACACCCACGGGGCGATCTTCCTGTAGACCTCCTCCAGGAGGGCATTTATCATGGCATCTGCCTGCAGCACTTCGTTGGTAAGCCCCGCCAGCCTGAACTGCCCCTCAACCCATAGAACCATGATGACGGGTTGCTGTGTGTGAAGGGCAGCAGCTTTATGGCGAGGGTGGACCTTGTCTGGTCCATCAGGATGGGCAGCGCGCGAGGAGCGGGTACCGTTGTGGAGGAGCACGCGAGACTTGGAGTGGGGAGGGAGCGAGCGGGTGTTGCGCGAGGGAGATCTCAGAGTCCGTGAAGTTCTCAGTTATTTGCATTTGGGATGGAATGTAAGCATCCATACTCGCTTCTGCATTCTCACTTGAGTGGGTTACACTCGTGTCAATACATCTTGGGAGCGCACCGTGTGGGTCGCTAATGACGCCGGTGATCTGCAGACAAGAGTCAGTACGCCCGAACACTTTGTAAAAGCGTCGTGTTTAGTCTGTTAGGGGCGTGGGGTAGTTCCTGGAGCCAACACTGGTTCGCTGTATGGGTCCGCTAATGGTTCCAAGAACCACTCCGTTGTCCCCACTGTGAGAGGTGCTAAAGAAGAGAGCAGGTGGACATGTACTGCTGCTTTATTCAGAGAGCAGGCCGCTTATAAAGCGGCGTGCGGACGTCATACAAAGACATACAATAGGATACAGGTGACCCGAGGTCAATTGTTCTCAATGTGAAACAGGACAGGTAAATAAAAATTACATGTAAAAATAAAACTACAAGAATGGACACAATAATGTTCTGAGACATGTACAACGTAAACAGGCACAAATGAAGAAGTAACAGATACAATTTTACATAGATAAAATATGGCTCTTTAGCGTGACCTAAGTTCATGGGAAAGGCACCGTAGAAAACGGGAGGTTCACTATAGAAAACCCGTTGAGCGGGGACTTTACAGGCTCAGACTGGCTCTAGGACCACAGAAAACGCAGTGTGCATCTGTCTGCACTACTGAGAGGTCATTCAGGGCTTTCTCTCCACTAGCTTGTGTGTTTGTGTTAGTATTTTCTTGTATTTTATTTGGAATGCACCTTTTGAGGCAGACAAGTTTGGAAAGGAGGGGGCCACTGACATTCTGACATATGGAGAAAGGGTACCTGGGCCATAAAAGGTTGAGAACCACCTAGGATATCTTTAGTTAGACATTAGATTGTCAGGAAATACTGCTAATTGAAAATTAACCTTTTTATGCATTATGATTTTCTGTTCGTCCATTGAGACAAGCGAGTGTCAGTATGAATATTAGTCACTTGTAGGAAGATTTAGATTTTGAGAAAAGTCAGTCACGTGACACAATTCTTAGATAAATTATCAATTAACAATATTTGCTGACAATCTAAAGTCTAACTAAACATATCCAAGAGAATGAAAGCTCAGAAAGTTCTTTCACGAAAAATTATATAAGCTTATTTCACGGCCTTATCGATCACCAAGTCTCTAATCTCACCACAGATTTCACTTAAGTCAACCATGAAGGGAAGACGTTTTCTTTGAAGCTTATTCCCTCAGTTATAGAAAACGAGAGACGTTAAGATAAATATAGGGATGACTATTACAATGTTTCCTTTCTTCTGTTATTGATTAAAAAATTCCGTCTCAAAATTTATTTTGAAAAATCAATATAAATTATAATATACCTTATAGTGCCTATATAAGGATAATTGTGTGTAATCTGAAGTAGGTGTGATGCAAAGTACCCTATGTATGTATACGCACACAAACACACACACACACACACATATATACTGTATGTGTATATATATATATATATATATATATATATATATATATATATATATATATATATATATATATATATATATATATATATATATATATATATATATATATATATATATATATATATATATATATATATATATATATATATATATATATATATATATATATATATTTGCTTAGTAAATTGAAAATAAAAGTCTGGATCTATATTCATGCGTTAGTACTAGCCTTACTGACAGTAGTTTTACACAGCACTTAAAATCATTCGTCGGCATTCAGCCCACTTCATTTATTATTATTATTATTATTATTATTATTATTATTATTATTATTATTATTATTATTATTATTATTATTATTATTCATAAAAATCTCATAATAGCATGAGTCACTAAAATGGTGAAGAAATCCACAGTGATATAAATGTAAATATATATTAGAAATATATACCACTGTCGATTCCTTCATCATCATCATCATTATTATTATTATTATTATTATTATTATTATTATTATTATTATTATTATTATTATTATTATTATTATTACGCCACAAAAATAGCATTGGCTTACCAGCCAAATATTCACAGAAGATATAGCTAATTTTCAAAAAGGGTTAAAACAAAGCAAAATAATAATAAAATAAGTAAAAAACGCGGCGAAGTTTCTCCGGCGCAATCCAGTTTTCTGTACAGACGCTACACCGTATAATCAAGGCCACCGAAAATAGATCTATCTTTCGGTAGTCTCCGTATAATGCTGTATGAGCCACGGCCCATGAAACATTAACCACGGCCCGCTGGTGGCCTATCTTATATCGTTGCCAGAAGCAAGATTATGGCTAACTTTAACCTTAAATAAAATAAAAACTACTGAGGCTAGAGGGCTGCGATATGGTATGTTTGATGAATGGAGGGTGGATGATCAACATATCAATTTGCAGCCCTCTAGCCTCAGTTGTTTTTAAGATCTGAGGGCGGACAGAAAAAGTGCGGACAGAATAAAGTGCGGACGGACAGACAAAGTAGTTTTCTTTTACAGAAAACTAAAAATGATGACGTCTCGATAAGGGAAGGTTAATGTTTAAAAAATAAAATTAACAAGAATGACTTCATGCCCAATCTTAAATACAGTTTGACCTCCACTGACCTCCCGCCAAAGCTGGAGTAGGTCTAGAGATGCGTGACCTTATGCAGACACAGGCGATGGCTACTACGTTCATCAAAATCAGTAATAACAATGAAACCCTTCCGTCAATCTTCGTCAGTCAGTTTCAAGTTAATTAAGTTCTGTTTGTCGTAAATCTTTAACTGGCAGTTGCATTTCACCAATCATGTTTTGGAGAGGAGCTGGCCAATCTCGTACGGATATCCCATGGGTGTCCCTCCCTCAGACAAAGTCTCAAGCCACGCCCACCTCGCTATTTATAATCGATATAGCAAACAGTCCGACCACAGTTTTGTCCAGTGCTTGCTGAATGGGTTGCTGAAACGAACTGGCTAGCATCCTCCCTGAAGCGGTTGGCGTTTTCCAGGAATTGCTGGAAGAGACAAAAACGGACGAAATCATGTGAAAGGCAGAGAAAGGTACAGTTGTGGCTTTCCAGAAGTAACTTAGAATTCTCCTTGTTGACCAAATGCCCTAAAGGAGGAAAGTGAAGTAAAAAAACAAAATATATCTAGGTCTCATTCGTTGTTTCAGCTTTTCCAGTGGGGAACAAAATAAGGAATCAAATGTCCTTCAGCAGGCCCAGGCTGTTCGAACTTAATATGATCTCTCCCTGGAGTTGAATATTTGCCAGTTTTCATATGGATTAAAGAGCATTTCCCACCGCATTTTCTTTCGAGTAAACAGACCAGTCATTCATCTCGGCAATTCCAGGCCTCCGACTGGAATCCAGAAACGATCATGCAACGTCTCCTATATTGTCTAGCGTTCTTCTTCTCCCGCATTTTTCCCGTCAGCGGTGGCTGCTGTAACAAGACGACTTCGTCTGTCAGCAATCCTGTTCTGAGGTTAAATGTGGCAGGACCTGTTCTGTGTTCGAGTGACTGTAATTTCACTCTCCTCAGGTTAACTAGAGACCACTCCCTGAGGTTACCAGGAGAACATTTCGTGAGGTCATCTGGGAAGGATGTTGACCTGACATCACCTAGAGATTATCCTACTCGTAAGTCCTACCAAGATCATTCTACCTTGAGGTTACAGAGAGATACTTCTTCAAGACAAAAAGCCCTTCAGGCTAATCCATCGACGTTGCCTGAAAATCACTCTACCCAAAAGACATACCAAAATCATTCTACTCTGAGGCTGCCGAGGGCTGTCGGTTCTAGAGCCAGTGCACTTCAGAGTGGACTAGGCTTTAGTTTAAGGGCACGCCAGCCCACTCAAGCATCGTCCACAGAGGACAGAGACGACGAATCGCTCGACCGCCTTCATAGAGAGCTGATTGTCGAGTATCTGAATGACTGCAACTTGATTATCGTTGCTGGGAAAGAGTTCCAGAAGTCCAAGACTGTCCAGAATCTGGTTAGATACCCCAATCCAAAACAGGTAAGTTTTACTGCGAGTGATTCAATAGACCTGGCCTACATTTTGGTACAGTTGAAGATTGATCATACATTAACTTGGTTATTTTGCATTGCTCAACAGAAACACACAGACAAACTCTCTCTCTCTCTCTCTCTCTCTCTCTCTCTCTCTCTCTCTCTCTCTCTCTCTCTCTCTCTAGGTAGCGTTTATAGATTCCTCTGAAGAACTAGCACAGCAGATCAGGTGGACGTCTGCGAAGTGCCAAGGGACGCTGATGATCGTGTCAGATGTGAAGGCCCTGGTCGACTTCGGGAAGTCAAGCCCTTTTTTCTGGGACTACAGTGCTCGGTTTGTTTACGTTTTGTTTTTCTTTCTTTATTGGTGGGGGAGGAGGGGAGAGTGTGCCAATTCAACGCCAGGTTTGGTTAGTCATTTCTAAGATCTGCGCAGTCAAGTTTGGCCAGTCATGACCAGAGATTAAATCCGGTTGGGCATGTTACAGTTTCGTGGTATTACATCCATGCTTTGAAATAATTACTGGGATTATAGTGTCACTCTTGCCTATTAATTTTTGAGTCGAATTTTCAATTTTAAATCATTCATTTCTTGACTTAGATCATAATGAAACGGCGCATCTGACTATCAATTTCCAAAGGTACAGAGCCAGATAAATATTTATATATATACATATATATATATATATATATATATATATATATATATATATATATATATATATATATATATATATATATATGTGTGTGTGTGTGTGTGTGTGTGTGTGTGCATATTAAGTATAAAGCGGCGTTTTTAGCTGGTTTCCGTTATTCCGTTCAAGTCCTCTTAACCCGAGTCATTCTTCTGGGATGATTCTAATGTTTATAAGTTCTTTCCTTTTAACCCGAATGATGAAGATATGATCTGAAACATTGACATGAAATAATGTGAGGATGTACATCAATTCATTTTCATCATCCTCTTCATATTACTTTTAGATATATAATTTATAATATATACATTATAAACTTTAAACATTTCCAGAGTGATCATAGCTGGACTGTCCCAAGATTCTTTGGAGGAATTCCTCTTGACAGCAAAGGGCTGGAGGACAGAACACATCATTGGCATTGTCAAGGTGAAGTTGTATTTATAGAAAGTGAAAGGAAAAGACATTATTATTTATGTGTCTATACATATATATATGTGTATACATATATATATATATATATATATATATATATATATATATATATATATATATATATATATATATATATATATAATATAATGAAAAGAATAATAAAAGAACTCAAAAATTAGATTACACATTGTTGCAACACATTAATAATCTTTTTTATAATAATCTCCATAAGCACACAGGTTCTAACTGATAAATCTTCATCAGGGCAACCGACCCGGGCACTTTCGCCTCCTGATTAACCCTTTACTCTCCCGGGGCAAGATGAAAGAGGTTGCAACCTGGCGAGGGGCCAGGTCCTTCAAGACTAATATGGACGTTTTTCCTGAGAAGACAACTAATCTTCAGGGAATTCAACTCAATGTAAGATGGTTTATCCTTTTGGTTTTACTAAATGGTTTATATTTAGGTTTTATCTTTGAGTTTTTAGCAGGGTTTGTTTGGTGATTTCTTTGTGGCTCTGTTATAGGTAACCTGGTAATCTGGTATTTTTTGTTGTTTACAGTTAGATTAATTACATTGTTTGCATGTGTGCATTGCTTTCATGTTACCAAGCCTTTGGCTGTCAAGTTAAAGGGCAATTATTTTCACCAAGTTTCCACCTCTACATCCCACACAGGTCATTGTATTTGAGTGGCGTCCAGCTATCTTCTATCATCGAGACAAGGATGGTAAACTCCTGGCACGTTATGGCAGAGACGTTGCTATAGTGGAGACTCTAGCTGAGGCCTTCAACTTCAGCATAGTTTACAGAGAACCACTTCTTGGTAAGTTTTCTTATCCTTAGGTTTTGGATAAGACCCACGATTTAACCAGAACTGGCACGGCTCCGTGCAGGTTAGAATCCAGAGGAATCGGGTGAAGCCTGCAACTTCACCAGAAAATACTGAGTCCATAGGCTCTAAATGACTTCCATATCTTCACCAGAAATTAAAGGCCTCTTATTCTTGAAAGCTTGCCTGTCAAGCTATTGACATTCCTAACTTATTCAAAAAAAATTGTACACACAATTCAGAAAATACTGAGTCCATAGGCTCTAAATGACTTCTATAACTTCACCAAAAATAACCAGGGAACAACAGAACCCGGATGAGACCATGAGCCCATAATCAGTGAATCAGAGGTCTAATTTCATCAGAATTCACCAGGAACTAGCCTGAGACAATAAACCATACTGCCTATGTTCTGCACTGGATATTTTCAGTTTCATCATAGTGTTTAGGGAGTTATATCCAGGTAAGAGCTAGGAGATTAAATGCTGTACATCAGGTAAATAGAATAGCCCTGGTCTCATGAACAAGCTGTGATTCGTAATGCTGCCCAAATCAATTGAAGTGTCAAGGGACATCTTTTCTGAAGTTATTGTAAATCCAGTTTTCATTAGTAGGTTTGTGATTCAGCCAGTATAAGGATGTAAATTCTATATTCTATAAGTTTCATGCTAAGAAAAGCTGATTAAGAATTTACCAAGGTAATACTTGGGATTGTGTGAACATTTTTTTTAAATAAGCCAGGATTGTCATTAGATTGACAAGCAAGCTATCAGGAATAAGAGGCCTGCTGTGGATCTCTGAATTCCCCAACTAACTGAGTCATGTTTCCACTGCTACCAAAATTTACTGCCTTTTACAGTAAAGCTCTAAATGTAACCCTTACTGTGCAGGTTAGGGTATTCTATGTATGTTGTTTTTACTCCATTTTAGTCATTTTATGTTCACTATCAATATGGATGTTTTGGAAAATTTTGTCTTAAATATTGGAAGAATTTGGGGGTACTGATTTAGCTCACTCTCTTGACTTTAGGGGTTTCAATAATGACACATTACCTCATGCACCAAAACAAAAATGTTTGTTGCAAATTTCAGTAACTTTTTTTCAGTAAGATAGAGGCACCAATACAACATACAACTCTCTTCTTTCATTTGAACCTGAAGCCAGCTTTGCTGCATTAGCTGCCTTGATCTTGGTTTCCATTCAGATTTGACAGTGACGTCTCTTTCTAATCTTTCTGTTTTCAGATGAACTCTGGGGTAACAGACTTCCCAACGGTAGTTTCAACGGTATGGTTGGCCTATTGGGCTCTGGTGAGGGAGACTTGGGAATTGCAAACTTGTTCATGACGATCGTGGGTGGACGGGATGCTTTCCAGGAATATAGCAGGTCATTTGCTGATGACGTAAGTCAAAGATGCTTTATCATTCTTTCAAAGGTCCAGCAAAGAATGAGATTTTACAGTAAATGGATTATGAATAATATAGTCTAATTATAATGAAATTAAGGCTGCTTATAATGTTTTTAAATTCATCTTTTGTGATCACTAAAAAGAACCATACTACGTTACCAGTATGAGTGGATGGTGTGTGAAGTAGCGTGAGAGATGGCCGTCCTTCCAAATACACACTTTAGCAATAACTTTTCTTTGTAAGATCCACGAATGATCTCTTTAATCTATTCCAGCAAGGCTGCTACCTGACTCGTGTTGACCCTCCACTACCTCGGTGGCACTCTCCAGTCCTCCCCTTCCAGTTGACCACCTGGATCGCTCTCCTGGTTGGACTCATCCTCTCTGGCCCGGTTCTCTACTTAGTCTCCCGCATCAGCTCTGCCATGTAGGACGATGAGAATTCATCGTGGCTCTAATTTACTGCGGTTTCTTTTTTATTTTCAACAAGTGTCCGCACATTTGACCATTTTGTAGATTTGTTTTTATATGTTACTCAACTATTGACTGTGATTTCTTTTCTTCACATAGGGGGAAATTCTATTCTTTCTAAGCTTGATTAGAGATTCACGTGTAGATTATGAACAAAAGAGCATAGATTTCATACTCATTTACATTGCATTGTAGGATGTTTCAATAAGTCTTAGTTTCTTAGCTAAGTCCTGTCTTCAACTTTCCTCTAAGTCTGAGCATGGGACCAAAAAAGGCCATAGGCTCTTGTTACTGAGTTAGTAGTTAAAAACTCAAGATTATTAATAACATATAGACCTCTGACACTGTCCTATCAAGATAAAATTTTCTTAGTATTGGAGGTAATTGTAAAGAAAAGGCAAATATGTAGTTCAGCCTATAAGACCAGATTTGATTTTTAATTTGATCTCAAAGTTTAGTATTTGTGCATTCATAACTGGTGTACTGGCAAACTCTGTAATGCCTCAGACTGATATTAAACTTATGAAATACATTAATCATATTTATACTTTCAACAGATCTGAAGAAAAGCACCCTATTTCCTTCTCACGAGCAATCTTCGACACCTATGGCATTCACATCAACTTTCCCATGATGAAGCCACCGGAGCGTTCCAGCGTACGAGCATTCGTGCTATTTCTGTTGATCTACAGCCTCCTCATTACGACAGGTTACAAGTCCAACCTCACAGCCTTCTTCACAGTGACTAGGGAACCTCGCGGCATTGAAACCTTCAAAGACCTGTATGAGTCAGGTCTCAGAGTCTTGGGTCTTGCCTATGACAAACCGGTGCTGGATTATGCCGAAAATCACTACCTGAGGGCAAGTAGAGCTTCCTTGTCATTGTAAACTGGAGAATTCTCTGGGTGAAGTGTTCAGGGTGTTTGTGCAGCAAAGTGCTGGTGCAGAATTCTGAAAATCAGTTGCACATGGCAAGTAGAGTAGATTACTGGATAAGGAATTTCTGGTGTTTAAGTGATGTTTAGTGTTGTAGCCAACTAAAAATCATTACTCCACAGTAAGTTGTAGTTGTATTTCTTTGTAAGTTGGTGTGAAGTTTTCATTAAAGAAGTCATTGAATAGAAATGAATCAAAATCGCAGACGTTCATCACCTGCACATTTTGACACTTAGTATCACCAAGTTAGGCAGTAAGTAAAAACTGTCATTTCTTAAAAGTATCATACCTGCTGTAGGAGAAATTTCATTAAACAATCTGGATTCAGATCCTTGATATTTAGTGTATATATACTGGAATAAGTGTATCAGTGAAATTACCTACAATTTGTACCTTTGAAACACACATCACCATGATGCAGTTCAGTGAAACATTTGGCACTTGGAAGCTGCTAAATCTTGACTGAGATATTAGTCTTTCCTCTTCAGGCACTGTCCGAGAGATTCGACGTCAGACCTAACGTGGATGCAATGAAACCAGACGTTCTGGCCGGGAAGGCTGTGGCCATTTCTAACAAGAGGTTCCTGGAACTTACAACAGCTCAGATGATAACTTCCAAGGGAAAACCTTTGGTCAGAATCATGCAGGTATTGTTGCTGGGTGACAAAGACCTCACTTCTCCAATATCTTCCAAAATTTTTGTATACAGCCATGTTGTACGCGTTGAATCCGAACAGGAAGTACTTGAAGAAACGCACCTTTCCCCTGCTTTTCCTGGGTGAGAGTCCATAATACCACAAAGAAGTAACTGGGGTTGTGGCAGTTTGACTTTAACCTAATACGCATAGGTTCGAATACAACCTAAAAATGTTAGAGTTTCATCATATATTCCCCGACTGGATTCAATGTTTACAGTAGTAAGTGCATTAAGAAATTGTAAAGAAGTCTGGAACTGGCCTTTTATTATTATTATTATTATTATTATTATTATTATTATTATTATTATTATTATTGTTATTATTATTATTATTATTTTGTTACAAAACAACAAAGCAGAAATGCTCTTAAAACTGTACGTAAAGGTGTTTAAACATCTTATTCTGTTACAAGTCTTCTATTAAACGGCTTTCAAAAAATTTAAGTCATATTGATATCAATTGAGTAATTCAGTAATATTCAGTAGAGAAGGAGATGTAAAAAAGCATAAAAATGGGAAACTCTCCCACCAAAAGGCGAGAACTGTAAAGAAAAGACTTTATGAAAAGGGAATAAACAAAACAGAAGAAAATATAATAAAAATAATATTTTAAAACAAGACACAACACTAGTTAAAAAATTGAAGAACATTGATTGAATAATTGAATGGATGAACAAACGAGTTGAAAGAAACATTGATGAGAGTTGCCTAATCAGTTGTCATTGACTGATTGATTGAATGGATAAATGAATGAATTGAAAGAAACCTTGATAAGCGTTGCCTAATCACTTTTCACTGATTGAATGATGGATGGATGAATGGATGAATTGACAGAAACCTTGATGGGAGTTGCCTAATCACTTTTCATTGATTGAATGATTGGATGGATGAATGGACGAATTGAAAGAAACCTTGATGAGAGTTGCCTAATCACTCTTCATTGATTGAATGATTGGATGGATGAATGGATAAATTTACAGAAACCTTGATGAGCGTTGCCTAATCACTTTTCATTGATTGAATGATTGGATGGATGAACGGATGAATTGAAAGACACCTTGACTGAGAGTTGCCTAATCACTTCTCGATCATCATGTTCACAGGAATGTTTCTCCTCGAACCCCGTGGGTATTGGGTACCAGAAGCATTCCCCGCTCAAACCCAAATTCGACAGAATGATCGCCAGAATGTTTGAAGGTGGGATCGTCACCAAGTGGTACCTCGATTCCATCGACCGATACAGACAGGTATTATTATTATTATTATTATTATTATTATTATTATTATTATTATTATTATTATTATTATTATTAAAAATGCTCGTATTGGCATGAGTCTTGATATGAAGAAACAAATCCACAGTTAGATTGAAAAGGGGAATCGAACAGATTCCCGAAAGCTCTCTGTAGAGATTTATTTTTAAATATTCGTAACCATACATTACAGTGGATTTGTTTCTCCATTATTATTATTATTATTATTATTATTATTATTATTATTATTATTATTATTATTATTATTATTATTATTATTATTATTATTATTATTATTATTGTCACCCTCCATATTACCTACTTCCCAAATGTCAGGTATTCCAGCTTTCATTTCTACCCTGCTCTTTTCTTCTGAATAAAATCTAATTGTCTTTATTAGTTTATGTTTTATTTTTTATCTTTTAATAAGTGGGATCTCCTCTGTATGTATTTCTCTTTACCTCCTCTTACTTCTTCCTAATGAACACCATAATAATCTTTGGAAGCTTGAATTCCAAGTCAGTGGCCCCTGTGTTCCATGTGAATAGGTTTCATCTTCTGAATAATAATAATAATAATAATAATAATAATAATAATAATAATAATAATAATAATAATAATAATAATAATAATGTAAATTTTCTTTGTCATCACTTTACAACCATCAGTTTATTAGGATCTTTCCTAGGCAGTGACCACCAAGGGTTTTCGGTGGGTCGTTATCTAGGACTAATATTTCTTTTGGGTCATTATCTTTATGATATTCACAGTCATTCGTTTACGTTTTTACGGTCATTGCCAACGGGCTTGTATTAAACACGCCGCAGAGGTGGATACATACTGGGTTAAAACCCTTGGGGGTCACTATCTAGGAAAGATCCTTTCGTACAAGCGTGAAATTAACTCTCCCACTCTTTCCCTTCGGCTGCAAAAGCAAAGCGCAGAAGAGACTCAAGGTCTCGGAAACAAGCCTGAAGAAGAAGAACAACAACAACAACAACAAGAGGGCGCCACTCCCTTGGGTATGGATCACTTGCAGGGGGTCTTCTTTGTCCTGGCTTTTGGATGCGTCGTTTCTACCGTGGTCTTCTCCGTGGAGGTGGCCTGGGGCTACAAAGACCTAGAGTAACAGTCCTTGTCAGGGTATTAACCCGGTATGATCCACCCAGGCGGAAGCCCCTTGGGACGCCGTGTTTAGTTCTAGCCCCTTGGGGATCAAAGTGTTATATACATCCTTTTCTATATTGTGTGGTCGGCAGATTATATTAATAAACTTTGATCCCCGAGGGTCTGGTGCTCAACACGGCGTCCCAAGGAGATTCCGCCTGGGTGGACACATACCGGGTTAATACCCCCTATCAGTAGCAAATAGTAATAAGTGAAATACTTTTAAGAATCTGAGATGTACTCTAAATCTATAGCATCATTATTATGCTTTGACTTCAAACGTGTATTGTATTACAAAAAACCAATAAGGGAAACAGTAAATATTTATTCTAGAAAACTATGATTTATAAATAATCACATAAGGTTCAAAGAAAATGGCTTCCTTTAATGGTCAGGTCGGCAACGTGACCTCCTTGTGATTATGGTGACGAGGGTTCGTTTCCCGCGACCGGGAATCACAGTCTCTTCAATTTCTTGCGTTTGGATCTTACGGGTTTGTAGTGACAAGCATATCCAAAAAAGCGAGAGGAATTTGAGAAGTTAAGAGGGCATTGTGGCTATTACAAATACATATGTATCTGGTAGAAGTAACCAGTAGATTTTATACACACACATACACACATATATATATATAGTATATATGTATATATATATATATATATATATATATATATATATATATATATATATATATATATATATATATATATATATATATATATATATATATATATAGTATATCCACCTACAGTACCTTGTTAGTACTTAGTATTTTTCAGTATTGGAGGAATAATATCATGTAAAAATTTTAAAGCGAATCCCTTTAGTTATAAGGTCAAGATCTCAGTTCACGAAATAGAGTGGCCTTATGCCATCGGCGCCTCAAGAATTTCGCCTAAGTGTATCCGAAATTCCCGTGTTTCGTACGAGAATAATACAAGTATTCTAAACCAGTATTGGCAGTCTTTAATCATTTCGCCTCCTAGCAATCAGTTCCGTGAGTCAGAATCATTGCAGTGTCACGGAAAACTCATGATTCTGAGAAAATTATTTCGCAACGGAAAATTGGACTTAATTTTATCTGTTTTATATTTTTGAAGATTTGTCCTCATTCCTGACTCTCATTGGTCATAATTTGTTAATTGATTTTTTTTTTTAATAAGTGATCTGCTCTTTCCGTGTTTCCCATTATTTTCTGTTACTTCTTTCTAATGAGGTCCATATTCTTTGGAAGCTTGAATTTCAAGTCAGTGGCCCCTGTGGTGGGCTTGTTCCATATGGATAGGGTTCATCGTCTGAATAATAATAATAATAATAATAATAATAATAATAATAATAATAATAATAATAATAATAATAATAATAATAATAATAATAATAATAATAATTAAAAAATACTCATAGTAGCGTGAGTCTTAAAATGGAGAAGAAATCCACAGTTATGTTTAGTGTACATATATTTAAAGGTAAATCAATATAGATAGCTATCTATATTGATTTATCTTTAAATATATGTACATATATATAACTGTGGATTTGCTTCTCCAGTAATAATAATAATAATAATAATAATAATAATAATAATAATAATAATAATAATAATAATAATAATAATAATAATAATAATAATAATAATAATAATAATAATAGTGATTTTACATGCAAATGCATAAATTCATCTTTGCTTATATTTACAAGCTGTTAAGATTTGGCATTTAAAGTAGATCATGACCTGCTTTTCAGTTAGGTGTTCGATACATAACAAGTCTCTTAGAATTGTATAATTTATGCAGAATACCTTGGTGAGAGTTACAGTTAACAATCACTGGATACATAAATGCATTTAAACCTAAATAAAAATTTTGCCCAGTGACCTGATAATTGTCAACATTTCAAATAATCATTTCTGTTCATGTGCTCATGTTTCTTCCCTCTGAGAGAAATGAAGAAGTGACACTGAGTTTCTTTTTCCTTCTGTGAGTGAAAGGTGTTTAACAGGAGGACACTGAAACGTCTGTAAGATTCAGTAGATCACGGTTTTAGTTTTCTGTAAAAGAAAACTATTGTGCCGGCTTGGTCTGTCCGTCCGCACTTTTTGTGTCCGCCCTCAGATCTTAAAATCTACGGAGGCTAGAGGGCTGAAAATTGGTATGTTGATCATCCACCCTCCAATCATCAAACATACCAAATTGCAGCCCTCTAGCCTCAGTAGATATTATTTTATTTAAGGTTAAAGTTAGCCATAATCGTGCGTCTGCTATAGGGAAGGCCACCACAGGGCCATGGCTGAAAGTTTCATGTGCCTGGCTCATACAGCATTATACCGAGACCACCGAAAGATAGATCGATATTCGGTGGTCTTGATTACACGCTGTACAGAAAACTCGATTGCGCCGAAGAAACTTCGGCGTATTTTTACTTGTTTATTATAAGGGGGGAACATTAAAGAGGACATTGCCTCACAACCTGTTCAAGACTGAACTCAGTAGTTTTGCAGAACTAGGAAACTATCTTGGGGTCTGCGAAGTACCGGGCCGCAGTTTGTCGAGCCGTTAATAAAATCACGTCATTTTTTTTTTAATAAGTGAAATCTCTTCTTGCTGTATTTCCCTTTACTTCCTCTTACTCCTTTCTAATGAACACCAGATTCTTTGGAAGCTTGAATTTCAAGTCAATGGCCTCTTTGGTGGGCTTGTTCCATATGAATAGGGTTCATCTTCTGAGTAATAATAATAATAATAATAATGATAATAATAATAATAATAATAATAATAATAATAATAATAATAATAATATAATAATAATAATAATAATAATAATTGATGTCGCAATACCATGGGACACCAGAGTAGATGAGAAAGAAAGAAAAAAAATTGATGAGTATCAAGACCTGAAAATCGAAATGAAAAGGATATGGGATATGCCAGTGGAAATTGTACCCATAATCATTGGAACACGAGGCACGATCCCAAGATCCCTGAGAAGGAATCTGTTAAAACTAGATGCCGAAGTAGCTCCAGGACTCATGCAGAAGAGTGTGCTACTAGAAACAGTAAACATAGTGAGAAAAGTGATGGACTCCTAAGGAGGCAGGATGCAACCAGGAACCCCCCCCCCCACACTGTCAAAACCACCCAGTCGAATAGGATGACTGTGATAGACCAAAAAAAAAATTATAATAATAACAATAATGATAATAATAATATTATACTCGATTTTGCAAATCACATCGGCACGCGGAGCGAGCCCCAGAAATGTGACAATGGACGAGCACCCTTCTCTTTGTAATCAAAGTACGGTTTTATTCATGAGGCATTACTTAACGCTGGTTCCAAGGTGTTGCGCCTCGGACGGAACTGAAAAAGGTCCTTCGGGCGTCTCGTCAGGATTTGGGAATTCTCATGTTTAATGCAAATTGCTCCTGGGCCCCGTTTTGTCCAGTTATTTTATATGTATTCAGTTATTCAGGAATTTACTCCCCGGTGGTCGAACCTCATCTACAATTATTGGGAAAAAAATGCGGTCTAGATCAAAAACTTTATGAGCTGAAATGGCTGTGATATGTATATGTATATGTATATATATATATATATATATATATATATATATATATATATATATATGTATATATATATATATATATATATATATATATATATATATATATATATATATATATATAATATATATATATATATATGTATATATTTATACATATATTATATATAATATATATACATATATATACAATATGTATATATATACATATATATTATATATATATATGTATATAAATATAATATATATATGTATATATATACATATATATATATGTATATATATATATATATATTATATATAATATATGTATAAATATATACATATATATATATGTATATATAATATATATATATAATAGAAACATGTATATATATAATAATTTATATATATATATATATATATATATATATATATATATATATATATATATATATATATATATATATATATATATTTATATGTATACATACATACATATTTATATATATACAGTACATACATATATAAAGATATATACATATATATATAAATATATATAAATACAGAATTACATAAATTTATTAAATGCAACGATATCCCTTAAGAGCAGACCAACGCGTCACAGCAGATTCTCCGGGAATTATTCAGACGCTTAATGTAACCGGCTGAAGTCCGCATGCATAATGCGGAAGAATTCAAAGAACGGCAAAGAATATGGTTGGAATATTCAATGCACCTCATGCAATATTGCCACGCCCCCGTCTTGGCCAATCAGCTGAGAGATGAGGGCCATTAGCCAATCACGGCCGGGAGCGCCCCCATCCGGGGCCTAATCACCTGCCGGCAATTTGGTCAGCAGCCCCGCCCACTTCCTTTATATAATCAATAGTTCAGGAGCACTGGTGGCAGATTGGTCCTCCTCCGCTGAGGGATAGGAAGAAGAGCTGTGAAGGACTGGCATGAATCCCATCTCCTCAGGAGCAGTGATGTGCTGACGAGGGAGCCGAGAGATTAGGAAGAAACAGGTGGGTTGTGGGGCGACTGTGCGCCTCGTTTACAAACTTATCTTATTCTATTTTACTCTCCCAAGAATCTGCTTTATTTTTCTGTGTCTGTGGCGTGGAAACTCGTTTTGATAAGGCGATGGATCTTTAGGTGCTGACTGAAATGGGTGTCTTCACGTTTCTAATGATGAGGAGACTGATTTATTTAGCAAAATGGTCTGGGTCATTGGGAAAACAGGTGGGTTTTCCAATGGCCTGGGTCATTGGAAAAACAGGTGTGTTTTCCAATGGCCTGGGTCATTGGAAAAACAGGTGGGTTTTCCAGTGGCCTGGATCATTGGAAAAACAGGTGGGTTTTCCAGTGGCCTGGATCATTGGAAAAACAGGTGGGTTTTCCAGTGGCCTGGGTCACTGGAAAAACAGGTGGGTTTTCCAGTGGCCTGGGTCACTGGAAAAACAGGTGGGTTTTTCAGTGGCCTGGCTCATTGGAAAAACAGGTGGGTTTTCCAATGGCCTGGGTCATTGGAAAAACAGGTGGGTTTTCCAATGGCCTGGGTCATTGGAAAAACAGGTGGGTTTTCCAATGGTCTGGATCATTGGAAAAACAGGTGGGTTTTCCAATGGTCTGGATCATTGGAAAAACAGGTGGGTTTTCCAGTGGCCTGGGGTCATTGGAAAAACAGGTGTGTTTTCCAATGGCCTGGATCACTGGAAAAACAGGTGGGTTTTCCAATGACCTGGGCCACTGGAAAAACAGGTGGGTTTTCCAATGGCCTGTGTCACTGGAAAAACAGGTGGGTTTTCCAGTGGCCTGGATCATTGGAAAAACAGGTGGGTTTCAGGGTGGCTATGTGCCTCGCTTTACTCTCCCTAAGAATCTGCGTTTATTTTTGTGTCTGTCGCCTGGAAACTCTCTTGATAAAGTGATGGATCTTTTGCAAATATTTTTTTCTTTTTAAATAAGTAACAACTAGTCTTTCTGTATTTCCCTTTACCTCTACTTCTTTCAAATGAACACCGTAATACTCTTTGGAAGCTTGAATTTCATGTCAATGGCCCCTTTGGTGGGCTTGTTCCATATGATGATGAGACTGATATATTCAGCAAAATGGTCTGGTTCAGTGCACTTGTTGACATCAGGATGAAATCTCTTATGCTGTGTTCAGCCGACAACATTAACGAATTGACAAGTTCTGCGCCTTCCGTGAAAATGAATTGAAATGAAAATATATATATTACGGAGCCTACGCTGTCAATTAGGAAGCTGAAAAATCATTTCGATAAAATAAAATTATTTGTCATTACTTACAGTTTTATGGACCTGGCTCAGTACAGTAAAATGAGAGTAAGAGAACTTATTATTATTATTATTATTATTATTATTATTATTATTATTATTATTATTATTATTATTATTATTATTATTATTATTATTATCACAGTCATCCTATTCGATTGGGTCGTTTTTTTTTATCTAGTGTGGGGTTTTGGGTTGCATCCTGCCTCCTTAGGAGTCCATCACTTTTCTCACTATGTGCGCTGTTTCTAGTAGCACACTCCTCTGCATGAGTCCTGGAGCTACTTCGGCATCTAGTTTTTCCAGATTCCTTTTCAGGGATCTTGGGATCATGCCTAGTGTTCCTATGATTATGGGCACAATTTCCACTGGCATATCCCATATCCTTCTTATTTCGATTTTCAGGTCTTGACACTTATCAGTTTTTTCTCTTTCTTTCTCATCTACTCTGGTGTCCCGTGGTATTGCGACGTCAATGAGTGATACTTTCTTCTTGATTTTGTCCATCAACGTCACGTCTGGTCTATTGGCACGTATCACCCTATCTGTTCTGATACCATAGTCCCAGAGGATCTTTGCCTGATCCTTTTATTATTATTATTATTATTATTATTATTATTATTATTATTCAGAGGACGAAACCTATTTAAATGGACCAAGTCCATAGGGGCTACTAACTTGAAATTCAAGCTTCCAAAGAATCAGGGGGCCGGTTAGAAAGAAGTAAGAGAAGGGAAAGAGAAATATGGAAAGAAGAGATCTCACTTCTTAAAAAAGAAAAAATAAATTAAAAAATTAGTAAAAAAAATAAAAATAAGTAAATTATCAAAATGCAAGGAGAACAGTTTTAGGGTAGCAACGCATTGCATCTTCGCTTGAACTTCTAAAGTTGCAACTGCACGACATCCTCAGTAGGGAGACAGTTCCACAGTCTAAAGGTGTGAGGAATAAAGGACCTCTGGAACTGTGAAGTTTGACAGTGAGGCAAAACATTTACTGCTTATTGGTGCTTTGCTGTTCAGCGAATCGGGCATTCGATCCCTAGATGGCCCTCAGTCAGAAATATATCAAGCAGTCAATGCAGCTGTAGTAGCCTCTGTTAGTTGGACAGGCTTCACGGGTCCACATCAGGCCTCTCAAAGCAAATTATACCTCTCCAGCGTTTGCCCAATCGTCAGGCTGACTCAGAAACATTAGATAACTGAGTAATCGTTTTAATGGCGATTGTCAAAAGGATGCACCTATTTCTATAAAAGATAAGAAGAATTGATTGATAAATTTCAGTTTTTTTTGTTTATTCTATCATAAACAAAATAAATTTGCGTCACAGAAACGATGGTCATTTGCGTTGTGCATATCTACCTTAGTCCAGGTAGGTGATTATGCTTTCGAAGTGTTTGGAGTGCCCTAAAAATTCTCACTAGACCTTGATTCCATACAGTGTTTAATTTGTCTTTATAGGAAAACGTTTTATATATATATATATATATATATATATATATATATATATATATATATATATATATATATATATATATATATATATAAACATATATACACACATATATATATACATTATATATAGATATATTTATATATATATATATATATATATATATATATATATATATATATATATATATAATATATATATATATATATATATATATATATATATATATATATACATATATATATATAAATATATATCTCTCAGTCCAACCTCTGACTTGGTCCTGAGGATTGTTTAACATTTTGAATAATAATAATAATAATAATAATAATAATAATAATAATAATAATAATAATAATAATAATAATAATAATAATAATTGAAAATTCCTTATATTCGATACATTTGTACAATGTAATCACTTGTCTCGTTATAATGTATACTTATAAATATAAAATTACATTATTTTCTCCTGTGCACCAGACCTCCATAGCTACACCTTTGAATATATCAACTATACTAAACAGTACCCAATTTGAAAAACCATTTTTAAAGTCTCGTCACATCTCTCCACAGGTTTGGTTTATGAATAAGACAAATATGAAAGGTCTACTTCTGGTCGCTATCATATCCCTGTGGGCAGCAGATGCCCTCAGAGGCACTTCGTCACTGGCTGGCATCGAGTCAAACACTTCGCATCTCCACGAATTCACTTCCAGATGGCGGCCGCAGACATCTAGTTATTCTGGCGTGTCCTCAGTTTTACTGCTTCGTTCTCCTGGCGGCGCATCTGGAGGAATTCCGCGGGTAACTCCGCATTCGAAGGGCGCAGCTGGAACTCCGCTCAGTTACCGGAGAATTGCTGCTGTGGATGATATGGACGGAACGCCCCAAGATGACCGCCAGACTTCGAGGTTTCCCATAATTCCATCAGTTCCCCAAACCAGATGCACTCTCACTGGGGTCAATCAGCAAATCTCGTGCGTGGGAAAGCCCCAGCAAGCCCCAGGCTTCATCCCAGGGGAGGTGCTCCAGTCCTTCAGCGCTTTCATGCAAGAGGAGAGCCGGATCGTGCACGCTTCCGCCCTCACGAGACCAAAACGCGAAGTTGATCTTCCAGCTACTTCGGAAAGGAATTCCAGGTTCAGTTTCCAGAAGGACGAAGCGGAACGCATTGCGGACGAGTCGCTGGACGGCCTGATAAGAGCAATCGTCGAGGAAGACATGAACGGCTGCGACCTCATCATAGCCTTCGACAGGAGCTTCGTCAAGTCGAGGGCTCTTGAGACGCTGGCCAGCTTCCCCGTCTCTAAGCAGGTGAGTGCAATGGTCGCCGTTTTCGAAAGTAGCTTTTTAGTTTCCTGTAGAAGAGAACCATTGTGCCGGCTTTGTCTGTCCGTCCGCACTTTTTCTGTCCGCCCTCAGATCTTTCAAACTACTGAGGAGATTGGAGGGCTGCAAATTCGTACGTTGATCATCCACCTCCAATCATCAAACATACCAAATTTCAGCCCTCTAGCCTCATTAGTTTTTATTTCATTTAAAGTTAAAGTTAGCCATAATCGTGCTTCTGGCAACGATATAGGATAGGCCACTACCGGGCCGCGGTTTGTCGATCATCCACCTTGCAATCATCAAACATACCAAATAGCAGCCCTCTACCCTGAGTAGTTTTTATTTAATTAAGGTTAAAGTTAGCCATAATCGTGCTTCTGGCAACGATATAGGAAAGTACACCACCGGGCCGTGGTTAAAGCTTCATGGGCCGCGGCTCATACAGCATTATACAGAGACCACTGAAAGATAAATCTATTTACGACGGCCTTGATTATACGCTGTAGCCGCTGTACAGAAAACCCCATCAACACATTACCAGCCTAGATCACCTCCCTGACCAATAACAATCATCCAGGTCTCATCCAGGTCTCATCCAGGTCTCATTTTTCCAGGTCGTGCACATAGAGACGTCCAAGGACCTGGCCCTCCAGGTGGACTGGCCCTCCGGAAGGTGCCAAGGGACCTTCCTCCTGGTGTCAGATGCGGAGCCCCTTCTGGAATTCGGAAACGACTACAATTTGAAGTTCCACTGGGCTTATCAGGCCAAGTAGGTGTTTGTCTCTCGAATCTATCTATCTATCTATCTATCTATCTATCTATCTCTCAGTCTATCTATCTATCTATCTATCCATCTACCTATCTATTTATCTATCTATTCATCTATCTATCCACAGTCTATATCTATCTATCTAGCAATCTGTCTATCTACTTATCTATCTAACTATCAAACTATCTACCTATCCACATATTTATCCCTGTACCTTACTATCTATCTATCCATCTATCATCTATTCATCTATCATCTATCTATCTATCTATCTATCTATCTATCTATTCCTTCATTGCACCCAAGCCTCCAGGAATGAGGCTGTCAGCCCCTCGCACTATTGTTGGCAACTCATATCTATTGACGACTGGGGGGAGGAGTTGGTGATAAGTCGAGAACTTTCCACCGAACCTGAATACGTGTGAGTTTAATGGTGCACCACTAGCCTGCACCCCATTCAGGAAAAAGTTGTAGGGCTTGCAACCTCACCTAAAAATACTCGCCAAAAACCTGAGGGCTAACACCTTCTGGAGCTTGTCTATCTTAGGAAGGAAGCATGTTGTTTTGATATATATATATATATATATATATATATATATATATATATATATATATATATATATATATATGCATATATATATATATATGTATAGAAGAGATTATATATATATACATATATATATGTAAGAATATATATATATATATATATATATATATTTATATGTGTGTGTTTGTATGTATATGTGTATTAACAACTAGTTTATTTATACTGTAACATCTTGATAATTGTGATTTTTCACTGAATTCTTTCAAGAAAACGTAAAAAAATCACCAAAATAAAGTAAAAAAATATATTACATAACAGAAATACACTTTCAAGTATAAATGAAAGACAGGTATTCCTAATGAAGGATAATTAAGTAAACGATTAAAGGAAAACGGAGGCAGGGAGAAAAATACAAAGCCTTGAAGTAGGGGCAAAGAAATTATCATTTCGCTGTGTATTATGATATTCCCGGATTGTGTGATACGATTGCTCGGCGGGTGCTACTGAACTTTCCTGTGAGAGGGAGTCTTCATTTCCTCATCATGGTTGGTAAGCGTGAATTCAGTGGTCCACGTTAGTTATTTCATTTCCCTTAATGTATTCTCAAACTTACAGGTAGATTTTAGGGCCAATTTAAATTTAAAACAACAGATGTTATTATTATTATTATTATTATTATTATTATTATTATTATTATTATTATTATTATTATTATTATTATGCAGAAGATGGACCCTATTCATATGGAACAAGCCCACCAAAGGGGCCACTGACTTGAAATTCAAGCTTCCAAAGAATATTATTATTATTATTATTATTATTATTATTATTATTATTATTATTATTATTATTATTATTATTCAGAAGATGAACCCTATTCATATGGAGCAAGCCCACCAAAGGGGCCACTGACTTGAAATTCAAGCTTCCAAAGAATATTATTATTATTATTATTATTATTATTATTATTATTATTATTATTATTATTATTATTATTATTATTATTATTATTCAGAAGATGAACCCTATTCATATGGAACAAGCCCACCAAAGGGGCCACTGACTTGAAATTCAAGCTTCCAAAGAATATTATTATTATTATTATTATTATTATTATTATTATTATTATTATTATTCAGAAGATGAACCCTATTCATATGGAACAAGCCCACCACAGGGCCACTGACTTGAAATTCAAGCTTCCAAAGAATATTATTATTATTATTATTATTATTATTATTATTATTATTATTATTATTATTATTATTATTATTATTCAGAAGATGAACCCTATTCATATGGAACAAGCCCACCAAAGGGGCCACTGACTTGAAATTCAAGCTTCCAAAGAATATTATTATTATTATTATTATTATTATTATTATTATTATTATTATTATTATTATTATTATTATTATTATTATTCAGAAGATGAACCCTATTCATATTCCCAAGGGGCCACTGACTTGAAATTCAAGCTTCCAAAGAATTATTATTATTATTATTATTATTATTATTATTATTATTATTATTATTATTATTATTATTATTATTCAGAAGATGAACCCTATTCATGTAGAACAAGCCCACCAAAGGGGCCACTGACTTGAAATTCAAGCTTCCAAAAAATATTATTATTATTAATATTATTATTATTATTATTATTATTATTATTATTATTATTATTATTATTATTATTATTCAGAAGATTATTATGGGGCAATAACCAAAGGGGCCACTGACTTGAAATTCAAGCTTCCAAAGAATATTATTATTATTATTATTATTATTATTATTATTATTATTATTATTATTATTATTCAGAAGATGAACCCTATTCATATGGAACAAGCCCACCAAAGGGGCCACTGACTTGAAATTCAAGCTTCCAAAGAATCTACTGTTAATTCCAAAGAAGTACCAAAATGGCCACTGACTTGAAATTCAAGCTTCCAAATAATATTAAGGTGTTAATTCCAAAAAGTACCAAAATGGAAAGGGAAATACAGAAAGAAGAGATCACTTACTAAAAAAAGATAAAATAAATTAATAACTTAATAAATAAATAGATGAAAATGTAAGTAGATTATTAAAATAAAAGGAGAAATGTATCAGGGCAGTAATGCATATCATCTTCGCTTGAACTTCTGAAGTTCTAATTGCAAGACATCCTCAGAAGGGAGGCTGTTCCACAGTCCAGGGGTGTGAGGAGGAATAAAGAACCTCTGGAACTCTGGTGAAGCTCGACAGCGAGGCAAAACATTTATCCCATATTGGTGCTGCTGTTCAGCAAATCTGGTTAGATGGACTGAAGATATTATGCTGCCTTCCCTTCAGACACCGTCAGGACATTTTAGCCAGACAACAATAATTGCAAGGGTTTTTTCTCTCTTTTTTCCCAACAGAGTGGTCATCGTGGGCCTGTCTGCCGAAAATCTAGATTTGTTTGTCAGGACAATGAAAGGCAAGAAGACGGAACACATCATTGGCATAGTGGGCGTAAGTTTACTGTTGTGGTGCCACTGTATGTTTATATATATATATATATATATATATATATATATATATATATATATATATATATATATATATATATATGTGTGTGTGTATATATATATATATATGTGTGTGTGTGTGTGTGTGTGTGTGTGTGTGTAATTGTAATAGCCACAATCATAATATCTTCATATTTCTTGCACTTGGATCTTAAGGCTTTGCAGTGACAAGCGTATCCAAAAAGCGCGAAGAATTCGAGAAGTTAAGAAGGCATTGTGGCTATTACAATTACATATGTATCTGTTAGAAAGTGACCAGTAGATGCTATATATATATATATATATATATATATATATATATATATATATATATATATATATATATATATATATATATATATATATATAATCCAGTCTATTAGGGTTGTCTACAGCACAGTAAGAAATTAATTAAATTTCTCATGGGATCAAACCTGGTTATGTGTTGGAGATATTATCAATTCAGCTGTTGTAAACACTGGGAGACTTAATCCCCATGAGTCCGGACAGCAGAATTCACTGCAAAATATAATTATTACTTTGACCAGTCAAGTAAGTTTTATGTATTTATTAGAAATGTGTTTGAGATTCTTTTTTAAATGGCTAAATGTATATCAAGGGAAAAACCGAAATCTTCATTTTTTTTTATTGAGCAACTTCAGGAAGATATGAATGTACTGCTTTATACGTACAAATAGCTTTTAGTTTGATTTATTTCTTTGTATTTGTTTCAAATTTCACTTTGGATGGTCGTTTTCCAATTATTTCAAAATGGTAATTCTAGCAGAGAAGGCTCAAAGTTTCAAAGTTTCATCTTTAAAAGTTTCTCTTGCCAAAATGATAGTATGAGTAGAGATGACTCTCATTTTTAAAGCTTT
>NC_089787.1:17838525-17841025 GCF_040412425.1 Macrobrachium rosenbergii | reverse complement strand
GACCTTCCAAGAGACAGGAATTCTACATGACCAATCCCCGTAGGATGGGGTAATGCCGTCAGTGCACCTCATGCAGTGCACTGTAGGCATTACTTCAGGATCCTCGCAGCATCCCTTCGACCCCCTAGCTGCAACCCCTTTCATCCCTTTTACTGTACCTCCGTTCATATTCTCTTTCTTCCATCTTACTTTCCACTCTCTCCTAACAGCTGAGTCATAGTGCAACTGCGAGGTTTTCCTCCTGTTACACCTTTCAAACCTTTTTACTGTCAGTTTCAGTTCCTCATTGGGCGGGTGGGTTCCGTTCTCAGCTAGCGCTCAGCTGGCCCCGCGTTAGAATCTCCGACCGGCCAATGAAGAATAAGAGGAATTTATTTCTGGTGATAGAGATTCAATTCTCGTTATAATGTGGTTCGGATTCCACAATAAGCTGTAGGTCCCGTTGTTAGGTAACCAATTGGTTCTTGGCTACGTAAAATAAGTCTAATCCTTCGGGGCAGCCCTAGGAGAGCTGTTAACCAGCTCAGTGGTCTGGTAAAACTAAGGTATACTTTTTAACTTACTGGCAATTTCAGTTTCGGCGCAGAGTGATGTCATAGGTCCCAGCCAGCGTCTGGCCTTTGACCTAATATATTTATTTTATTCTATTATATTCAATTCTATCCTGATCAAGCTTGACAAGTACTGTCGTCTGCTTTCCACAGAGGGGAGGAGACGGGATACTTCAAGTCCTTCGAAGGGTCGTGCTTCTATGTGTACGGCCTGCACGTCTACCACCCGCTGAACTTCATGCCGAAGCGCGCCACCGGTCAGATCTTCGTCCTGACTCTCTCCGTCTACAGCATCGTCATCACGACGGGGTACCAGGCCAACCTGATGTCTTTCCTGACGGTGGCGAGGCAGCCGAAGAGCGTCGAGACCTTCAAGGACCTCTACGATTCCCACCTGACCATCAAGAGCATCCCCTACTTCGTGGAGCCGCTGCAGCAGGCGCAGAATCCCTACCTCAGGGTGCGTTCTCAGGGTTCTACCGCCTTCGTTTTGGAATGTTCAGGGAATTTTTACAGCTTTTCATGGGGTTTAAAGTAAAAAAAAAAAAATTTAATCTAAAACGCACTTTTATTAAAATGCACGAAAAAGTAAAAAATAATTTTTTTGTACTTTTTAGTTTTGATAGAAACTGTAACCGATGTATGATTGTAGTTAACGAAATTGAACGTGATATCCTGTCGAGTCAAAGAAGGTTTGAAAAATCCATAGAGTTATTAACTTATTTACCGAGTCAAAGAAGGTATGAAAAATCTGGAGAGTTTCATACAAATCCTGAGATACTGGGAGCGGTCACTGTAGGGTCACTAGAGGTCACTGCTGACCTACTGCTCATGTGAGGTTGTATTGTCACCAGGATTGAGTAACCAAGCAAAATTTCAAGTCAATCAGACGAAGAGAACAGGTCGAAAATTGAGTTACAGGTTTTGACCCAAACAGATGCATAAGTAAACTTAAATAAAAGCATATACTGATTATCTTTCTTGTAATTTTTAAGATGAGTGACTTGAGGGGTGAGCGTTCACCCCTCCCAGCTTTTGGGAATGAGTTTGTCATCTTTGAAGAAAAAAAAGCAAACTGCTTTACATTTTTCTACGAGCTTTCTTGTGATCGGTGTGGCTTTCATCTTTTGAATAGAACTTAGAATTACTCTTCCTCCTTTGAAGGACCCTAAAAGTTATTGTTCTTCTTATCTCTAAAATTAAAATAGAGTCCAGTTTCACATTTGTAAGAGCTTCATCATTTTAAGGAAGATCAGAGCAACTGGATTTTTATTTTATCTTAGTCTAGTATCTATTATAAACTGTTTATCAACTTCAAGCTCAGAGAATTCCTTTCCTTTAAAGGGATTTAGAATACACTTTCTGTTTTATCTGGGGATTTAAAGTGAGTTTTTTTATTACAATTAATGGTATTTAGAACGAGGAAGCTTTCTTTTAAACAGCTCATAGAATGGAATTTTAAAATGAGTACTTAATTTTATAATGTTCTGTGTATATTTTTCATAGATGACATTAGATTGAGTTCATCACCTTTTTATGGGTATTAAATATTAACTGGTTTCATCTTTTTCAATTGAGAGATAGTCTTTTACACGTTTCTAAAGTATTCTAGAGTATATAAGGGTTTTTTTTGTAAGCGAAGTCATTGATAGTTTTTCAGTTTAAAGGATTTTAGATTTTACAAGAGTTTCATAAACCCCCTATGAGTGGTCCTCATGGTGAGTTTTTCAAGCACGTAACATTATACTGTGAGTTTTCTAAAATAACTGTAAAAGATCTTAAGAGTGAGTTTTACATATTTCAAGAGTTTTAGGCCGAGATTTTCGTGTTTAAGGGATTTCATGGCAAACACTTTAGCTCTCTTCAAAGACTTCAAACTGGAATTGTCTCCTTACATGTGAACCCTAACAGTTGTTTCCAGAACTCTAAAGAGACCCCCCGTAGGGGAT